>NW_028258142.1:7184621-7487651 GCF_053883595.1 Heterocephalus glaber | reverse complement strand
ATTTAAAAAAATGGAGGAGCTGAGAAACATGATGGAATTCCAATGAAGGAAAAAAATGGAATTCATAAAACAGATTCAAACAGATTTCCAGGAGATTAAAAACTTCATTGAAAGTTTACACAGCAGAATGAGCCAATATGAGGACAGAATTTCAGATGTAGAAGACAGGATTACAGTTAGTGACCAGGAAAAGAAAAATTTCTTTAAAATAGTAAGGGACCATGAGAAATCATTACAGCAGCTGCTAGATGATGCAAAGAAGAAAAACATCACAGTTATTGACTGCTTGGAGTCAATGAAGAAACAGGAGACAGTGCAGATGACATAAAAGAACTGTTCACAGAAGTAATGGCAGAAAACTTCCCAAGGGGCGGGGGGTAATTGACATACAGATAAGTGAAGCATATAGGACTCCACCTAGCCATGATAAAAAAAAATTTGCACATAGGCATATAATAGTTAATATTCTAGAAACCCAACAGAAGAACAAAATTCTACAATAAGTTAGTGAAAAGAAACAAATCAGATACAAAGGAAACCTCACCAGAATCACACCAGACTTCTCAGTGCAAATGCTCAAGGCAAAAAGCACTTGGAGTGACATATTTCAAGCCCTAAAGGAAAACAGACTCCAACCCAGACTGATGTACCCTACAAAACTATCTTTCAAAACTGATGGAGAAATAAGACACTTTCATGACAAAGAGCACCTTAGGAACTTCATGAATACCAAACCAGCACTCCAAAAACTTTTGGACAATATCCTCGGAAAAGACAATGAGGATCACAACCCCAGAAGCCCAGCAGAATGAATCCATGGGCACAGTGAGAAATTAAATGAAAATGGGGAAAAACCAACAAAAAGAAAATGTCACAGCAATGATAAGTCAATATGTACCAGTTATAACCATCAATGTTAATGGTCTCAATTCACCAATCAAAAGATATAGATCGGCAAAATGAGTCAAGAAGCAAGATCCAATAATATGCTGCATAAAAGAAACACACTTAATTCAAAGAGAAATTCACAGACTGAAAGATAAAGGGTGGAAAACAATACTCCATGTGACAGGCACCCCAAAAAAGCAGGAGTAGCTATCCTCTTTTCAGATCAAGTGGATTTCAAACCAACACTGATTAAGAGAGACAAAGAAGGACACTACATCCTTGTAAAGGGAACAATCCAAGAGGAAGGGATGAAAACGATTAATATATATACATCAAAACCTAGTGTGCTCAGCTGTGTAAAACAAACAACAATGGACACGAAAAATCATATAAGCACTAACACAACAGTAGTGGGGGACCTCAATACCCCACTGTCACAAATAGATAGAACAACTAGACAAAAAATAAGCAATACTAGAACTCAATCAAGCTCCTGAACAAATGAATTTAACAGATGTTTACAAAGTGTTCCACCCCACAGAATCACAATACACATTCTTTTCAACTGCACATGAGTTATTCTCCAAAATAGATTACATGCTTGTTTATAGAACATGTTTAAGTAAATGCAAAGGAATTCAAGTTATTCCCTGTGTATTTTCAGATCATAGTGCAATGAAGTTGGAGATCAATAACAAAGTAAACCACAAGACATTCATAAACATATGGAAATTAAACAACATACTCCTAAACAACCAATATGTCACAGAGGAAATTAAAGAAGAAATCAGAGAGTTCCTACACTTAAATGACAATGACAATACAACATACCATAATCTATGGGACACAATGAATGCAGTCTCACAAGGGAAATTCTTAACAGTGAATATTTACATTAGGAAAACAGAGAGCACGATTACACAACTTGATGCAGAACCTCAAGTTTCTACAAAAAGAAGGGTAGGACAAACCCAAAGCTCAAAAAAGGGACAAAATTATAAAGATCAGTGCAGAAATCAAAGCAATGGAAATTAAGAGAACAATACAAAAAATCAATGAAGCCAAGAGTTGGTTCTTTGAAAGAATAAACGAAATTGACAAACCCTTAGCCAACCTCATCAGAAAAAGGAAAGAGAAGGCCCAAATCCATGCAGTTAGTGATGAAAACAGTGAAATCACAACAAACCCAGCAGAAATCCAGAGGATCATCAATACCTACTTTGAGAACCTATACACCAATAAGATGGAAAATACAGAAGAAATGGACAGATTCCTAGATATGTGTGAATTACCAAATTTGAAAAAAGATTACCTAAAAATTCTAAACAACCCAATATCAATCAATGAAATTGAAAATGTAATTAAAAATTTACCAACTAAAAAAAGCCTGGATCCTGATGGCTTCACTGCTGAATTCTAGAAGACATTTAGAGAAAAATTACTGCCACTACTGTTTAAACACTTCAGTTAAATTGAAAGGGAAGCAATACTCCTGAATTCATTCCTAGAGGTAAGCTTCAGCTTGATCCCCAAAGCAGAGAAATATCCAACTGAAAAAGGAAACTACAGGCCAATCTCACTAATGAACATAGTTTCAAAATTTCTTAATAAAATCCTGGCAAATAGATTATAGAAAATCATCAAGAAGATCAAACACCCTGACCAAGTGGGATACATCCTAACAATGTAGGGATGGCTCAACATATGGAAATAAATAAATGTAATACATTATATTAATAGAGCCAAGGACAAAACCATATGATCATCTCAATAGATGCAGAAAAAGCATTTGACAAAATCTAACATGCATTTATGATAAAAACTCTCAAAAAATTGAAATAGATGGACTCTGCCTCAATCTGATAAAAGCCATCTATGAAAAACCAATAGTCAATAGCATACTAAATGGTCAAAAACTAAAATCCTTCACACTAAAATCAGGAATAAAACAAGGATGTCCACTATCACCACTCCTGTTCAATACAGTTTTGGAAACATTAGCCACAGCAATGAGACAAGAGAAAGAAATAAAATGTATAAAGATAGGAAACAAGTCAAATTGTAATTATCTGCAGATGACCTGATACTCTATATAGAAGACCCTAAGAACGCCATCAAAAGTCTTCTAGACTTAATAACCATAGTCAGTAAAGTAGCTGGATACAAGGTCAACACAGAAAAATCAATACCTTTTCTGTACACCAAAAACAGACTCACTCAGAGAGAAATGAGGGAATCAATTCTTTTCACAATAGCATCAAAAAAAAAAATAGAAATAAATAGGAATGAATGTAACAAAAGAAATCAAAGACCTCTACTCTGAAAACTATGGCACTCTCAAGAAAGAAACGGAAGAGGATATCAGACAATGGAAAGACATCCCTTGCTCCTAGGTAGGAAGAATCAACATAATGAAATGGCCATACTTCCAAAACTGCTATATAGATTCAATGCAATCCCAATTGAAATCCCAGCAGCATAGTTCACAGACCTTGAGAATACAATCCAAAAATTCATTTGGAACAAGAATAGACCAAGAATAACCAAAGCAATACTAGGCAATAAAGACAAGGTACGGGGTATCACAATCCCCAACTTGAAACTATACTACAAAGCCACTGTGATAAAAACAGCATGGTATGCGCAAAAAAAAAAAGACCTTTGGAACAGTGGAACAGATTAGAAGATGCAGAAACAGCTCTAGACACACTCAGCCACCTCAACTTCGACAAAGGAGCCAAACACCCTCACTGGAGGAAAGATAGCCTCTTTAATAAATGGTGCCGGAAAAATTGGGTTTCAACTTGCCAGAGATTAAAACTAGACCTTTATCTTTCACCATGCACTAACCTAAAATCAATATGGATTAAAGATCTAAATATTAAAACAGAGGGCTGTGGATTTAGTTCAGTGGTTTCTCTGACTGTCTTGCAAGTGCAAAGTCCAGAGTTCGATCCCCGGTACAAAAAACAAAAACAAAAACAGAAAGACTGAACCAGCTGGAACAGAGGTTAGGTAGATCTCTTGAAGTCATTGGTGTAGGAAAATATTTTATGAACATAACTTCAGTTGCCTGGGGACTAGCACAAACAATCAACAAGTGGGATCTCTTCTTACTAAAAAGCTTCTGCACTGCAAGAGAAACCACCAACAGTGTGAAGAGACAACCTGCAATGTAAGAAGAAATTTTCACCAGCTGTCCCTCAGACAAAGGTCTACTATCTATAATATATAAAAAACTTTAAAAAATCAGACCTCCCAAATTTAAAGACCCCATTCAAAAATGGGCCTCTGAAATGAATAGACATTTCTCAGACAAAGAAGTAGAAATAGCAAATAAATACATGAAAAAATGTTCAACATCCCTAGTCATTCAAGAGATGCAAATGAAAACAACACTGAGTTTCCACCTCACCTCAGAAAGAATGGCTGCTATCATGAAATCAACCAATAACAAATGCTGGCAGGGCTGTGGGGAAAGAGGAACCCTGCTCCACTGCTGGTGGGAATGTAGACTGATGCAACCAATGTAGAAATCAGTATGCAGATACCTGAAAGAACTAGGACTGGAAGTCCCATTTGACCTATCTATTCCACTACTGGGTATCTTCCACAAAGAATTAAAAGGATCATATCACAGTGATATATGTGCACCCATGTTCATAGCACTACAATTTGTGATAGCTAAAGCTTAGATGCAGCCCAATTGCTTGTCAACTGGAGACTGGATAAAATGAATGGTTTGTTTTTTTTTAATAAAATGGAGTATTACTCAGCTATAAAGAACTAGAAACTAGAGACATTTATAGGTAAATGGATGCACATTGAGGGGACACTCAAGTGAAATAAATAGGACACACGTGTGTAAATACCGAATAGTTTCTCTAGTGTGAAAAACTGAAAGTGTAAATAAGGACTGAATGTATAATAGGTAATGTGAAATAGGAAGAAAAGGGGCAAAGGGTAAGGGGAAGTGGGAGGGGTAGGGAAAAGGAAAGAAGGGAATGGAATTAATATGAGAAAAGGAAAAAATGGAAACAAAATCTTTGTATATAGGGAGGGGTGGAGGGGTTGAAGGGAGGGCAGGGGAATTGGGAAAACGTAAGAACCAAATGGACTATGTAATGGTGCAAATTTCCAATGATGAATGTCATTATATACTTTAAATGTACAAATAAAATTAATTAAAAAAATTCTTCCTTCTCTCTCTAACCTGGGGCTGATATAGAATGCATCAATCTGTGGCCCAGCAAGATTGGTAGAAGATGGAGAATTTGGGCACTACAGAGAAATTATAATTGTAGATTTCAAATAAAAATAAGAAACAGTCTAGATGCCCACCAGTAGTCAAATGGAGAAAGAAAATGTATATATACATAGTGGAATTCTATTCAGCCATAAAGAAACATGAACTCATGTCTTTTAGAAGACAATGGATAGCTCCTGAGTCCCCAATTTTAAGTGAAATAACTCAGACACAGAAAGTTCTGTATCACATGATTTCTATTAAATGAGAAAACTAAAATATAAATAAATTAATAGTAAAATAAAGGAGAGATTGTAGGAAACAGGGAGAAAAGTTTTTAGACATGGAAAAGGAGACCAAAAAAAGGCAGGGTAGGGAGGGAAAAGGAAATGAAAATGGTCAAGATACATACATGTCTACCTACTCACCAAAACAAATGTAAATATCATGTATCATAAACATGTCCCAATAAGAACTAATTAAAATTTTTAAAATTCTGATTTTCAGTATGAATCCCCAGCCTCTGCAGAAGCCAACCCACTAATAGCGGTCGAGTATCAGAGAACATGATTTTTTAGGAGAAGCCAAGTATTGTCAGTGGTTTACCTTTAAGGAAACCTTCCAATCCAACGAAGGGCAGTCTATGAAAACAGGACCTGCTAAGTCAGAGGCAGGTCCCAGAGTGCTCTCTCAGGCCTCCATGCGAGGTGTTAAGGATCCTTCCAGGAAAAGAGTTCAAAATAACTGGATTGTCTCATAATGTAATTCTTTCTGCTGCCAAGAGTGAGGACATTTCCATTTGCTCCTTGAAATGATGTCTATTAGAAAGATTCTTTGCTGTTCTCTTTTCTAAGTGGAGGTTTGTTATACAATATCTGACTTTTTACCTTGACCTTTGAAGAAAAGTTATTTAGGGAGATTAATTTCATTATTTACCCACAAGCTTCTGGATCTTGAATAAGTACATTTGGACCTGATAGAAAGAAACACACCTACTTTAAGCAAAGCCCTAGGTGCCGAGAAGAGCAAATAATTTGGGATACACATTTTATCCAATACGTGAGAAAGTGTACATTATTTTTATTGTGTGGATAAGAGGTTGTTATAGTAACGATGAGTTTATAATGTGGATTGATACTATCCTCAATGCGCACACAGAGCATATGGGTCAAGCAGGCAGTTAAGGTTCATGGTAGTAATGGCATCCATTGTCCTTGTTTCTATCCTTTGGTGCTATTGCGATGACAGGCAGATATCCTCCATTTGTGGGCTATTTAACGAGAGAAGAATCAAATTGGGAATCTGAAATTTTGTCTATGGTGGTTTACAAACCTCTTCCTTCCCCTTCTGAGAGCTGAAAACCTTTTCCCCAAACTCAGAATGTAAGCACTTGTTCCTGGTACAAGTGTCTTTTTCTATCTTGGCCAGCTTTTCCTGCCAGGGACAAAATATCTGACAAACACAAAGTATAAGAGGAAGAAATTATTTGGCTCATGGTTTCAGAAATTTCAGTCTATGGTCACCTGGCTTCAAGGCAAAAACTTTATGACTGACACACATGGTGGATCAAAGTTGTTCACTTCCTGCTATCTGGGAAGCAGAGTAGAGGGGAAGAACTTCAGAATGAAAGGTACAGGGTCCAGATATAAAGACCAAGGTCACATGTCTATGATCAACCTAGATATACTAAGAAGTATGTTTTACTTATTCCCTGGACATCTCTCAAGACTCTCAAGTTGACAATTAAGGTTAACTATCACATTTCCTTTTGCAATACAAACTGACTTTCTCCAGAAGAGAATGGGGAAACTGCCAGGTCATCCTTTCCAAGGTAAGCCTTTGGCTTTTGAGCAAATGGTTCAAGGTCAGATCTCTATAAAGTGCCAGGCTTGCCCTTTAACCCAGCTTTAGTTTTCTTTGCCAAGAAAATCTATTCAGAAATGTGAAAATATTCACATTTTTTCTCATAAATAAATGGAATAATTTTTGAAATCATCTGCATGTAAGAATAAGTAAGCCAGTGCATATATATAGGAGAATCCAAACGTTGGCATTCAAATGCTGTAGTAATAGTAATAAAACTTACATATGTGAATGAAGAGTATCAGTAACTTATGCTAGCACATTTGAAAGCACTAAGTCTTTTACTCTTCACTCAGAACACAGGAGGTGGGAACTACTGGTTCTTTTTTGTAATTGAGGAAACTGAGGCACAGGGAGTGTGAGAGATGTTCAGGTCTTGCAAAGGTAACAAAAGAACAAACAGAATCTAACCCAGTCCTGGAGTGGCCCATGCTTCTCTAAGATGTTCAGTGAAGATTAAGGAGATCTAGTCTTTGACTACTATGCTTCACTCCTTCTTTTGGGTAGATTACCTATATTTTAATTTCGTTCTCTCTTTCCACTTGAATTTACAGGATTCTGGTGAAGCTTTAAATCCTAGTACCTGTTATGTTTGGAATTTTGTCTCCAAAATCATATGTGGAAGTTGTGTGAATGCTACCTTATTTGAAAATGAGGGTCTTTGCAGTTAACTTACCAAGTTTGGGTGAGAGGTTAAGGGCAGAGAAGAGACAGAGGGAAGGGAGTGGGAAGGCACGTAAGGGAAGAACCATGTGACAGTGCAGTCAGGGACTGGAGTAATGTATCTGTGAGCCAAGCCATGCCAAGGAGACTGCCAACACTGGAAGAAAAAAAAAAAGGCATAGAGTAGATTCTGCCCCAGAGTCTGCAGAGCAAGCATGGCCTTGCTAATACCCTGACTTTGGAGTTCTGGCATCCAGACATGTGAAAGAATAAATGTCTGTGGTCTTAAGACATTCAACTAGTGGTAAGTGCCTTTGTTGAAGTAGCAAAGGGGAGTCCTGTCTTGGCAGTGTCTAACAGAATATGCCACTGCTTTTATTCAAAGGAGTGAATCAGGGATGCGCACACAGTAGAAGCTGGTCTAAGGTATTCCCCCAGGACATTTCTGATCTCTCCAGTAGGGGAAAGTGTTTATTTTAAACAGGCTTATTCAGATAGCAGAGTAGGAATCTAGACTAGGATATGGGCAGTATATTCTTCATAAGTATAAACATCTGGATCCAACACTAAATTTGCATTCCATTATCAAGGGCACTTGGAAACTGGAAAGGCTTTTGAGCATCATTTTCTTTTTCTACACAAATAGATATTCACAACATTTGACACTTCGTATTTAATTGAAAAAACTTACACTTTTAGTGTAACCCAGTAATACATATGTTACAGTGACTACTTCAGATCTTCTAATAAATTGTTCACCTCAGTTGGTAATATAACTCTGGTTTTAATTTGCAACTGTGGAATCTGAAAGGAAGATAATATTTTCCAATTTTCCTTTAGGTTAAGTGACAACATGTAGCTAAATTCTGGCCAGTTAGATTTCAACAGTAGTATGTTTAGTGAGGACATGTGCCTTTCTGTTCTCTTTTCTTTTTCTCTGCTGGTTATTGTGCAGATGTGATGACTGGATCTACAGTAACCATCATGGCCGATGAGGTAACTTTGGGAATGGAACCTGCAGAGAGATTAATCTGACTTTCTTCAAGGCTGTACCAACTGAACATTCCCTAAATCTGCAAATCTGTGTGGAGGAGAAATAAACTTCTATTTTATCCATGCCATTTCTGTGTTAGTTTTGTTTTCTCTTATTCACAGTCTAATATAAAACTATACCATCCTATTAATAATTCTTAAAGAAAAAATATATCTATACCATATTTTTAAAGTTTCATATATTTATATTCTAATTCATCCCATATAAATGACATAGTTCACAACTTCTCTTGTTATTTATTTATAGATTCCTCTAGGCAAGGATTGATAAACCTGCTATATGTAATAAGTATTTTTCTTGACATTATTGATAACTGATATAAAGATAGAGATAAGATACATTGTGGTAAATTAACTTCCATTGAAATTAATTTATTGAATTTTGTCTAAACTATTATTTACGACAATGAAAACTTAAAGTTTCATTTTGTCCAATTCTCAAACATGAAAACTAAAGTCTAGGATTTTAAGTAAATCACCCAGTAATTTTAATTTCAATCTCTCTGAAACTGGTGTCATAAGCTACTCAAAACAAATGTTCTTTAAAAAAACACAATAAGAGTAAATTCCTGGGGCATGAGGGATAAATTAGTGTGTGGTACAAGAAAAAGTCAAATTCGCACAGGAATTCAAGAATAAGAAGCATCTAATTCCATAGAACAGCTATTAACTTCTCACTGTTCACTAATTAATTTTCCTCTTTGAAGAATTTCAACCTACTTTTCACACACAAAGTATTTTTAGAAATTTTCCACTTGTTATAAACTCAATTTAATTATACATTTTTTCTCCTTTGAAAGAACATTTCCCATTCATTAAGATGACATTTTTACTATTGAAAATGACTGATAAATATTTTTATACTTCATGTTTATAGTGTGACAGACGCTAATGTCTAGAAATATGGATAAAATGTATTGTCAATATTTTATGAAATCACAATGCTCCTTACAAGACTGTCATTAAATCATATGATTCTATACATAATTAGTAATACTATGTTGAATGGTTTGTAGTTGAGCAATGTCCTATTCTCATTCTAAAGAAAGAACATTTATCGAGCTAGGGATTTGCCTTAGTGGCGCCCATGCCTACCTCGCAAGTGCAAGGTCCTGAGTTCAATCCCCGGTACCAAAAAAAAAAAAAAGAAAGAAAGAACATTTATCACTGTTCTTTAAGAATGGAATTGCTGTTTAGGCAAGTGTAATCATCTGTCCTATTAGCAGTGGCATATAATATATTCTCTTGACTACACAAATTGAAAATCAACAGTTTCCATTTATAGCATGTTTAACAGGACAAATCTACCCCCAAAAGTAATGAATTGCTTACTATTTTAGAAATTCATGACAATAACTTTGGGTAATAAAGAGTTCTCATAGTTATACTGGCACCAAAATAGTTTGTATCACTCTGGAACCATTTCAATATGGAATTATGTTTAATTCTCTCTCATGTTTAGATAAGATTCAAATTTGTTTCCTTGACTTGTTTTTGGAAAGTCAATTAAATCTGCAGCTTCAATTCCCAATCAAAAGAAGAATTGGTTTACACATGGCAGATATATTGATTCTCTTGTGGAGCTGTTCATTGAATACATGTTAAAATTATTTACCCTGACAACTAGTATCCAAGAAACCATCAGTTATCTCAATGTGAGAAGGGGAAGCAATGAGCCCTACAACTGCTGGAATGGCATTTTAAAATTTTAAGAGAAAGATTATTCAAGGACATGAATTCTACCCAGAAGCAAATACTTTTAATGTTTGAATGGATGCTTATACAAATTTGAAGTATTCTTATAGTACTTACATTATATTGCTTTAAATGATTAATTCACTTTGTTGTTACTGCAGAGTCAGTAATAAAATCATTGTTATTCGACTTTTAGGTGAGAATTAGGACAGGAAATTTGTCTATGTGATTCATAGACAAATCATGTAATTGGATGAACTACCACAATTGCAAAGCTACTCCTCACAGAACTGGATATATTTGGCGTGAATCTATATCTATTGGTCTGAAGTTTCCCCACATGACTGAGTTCCTGTAGTCATTTCCTTATGTATCTGTTTCCTTCCATGTGTCAGAATCTTTGATGTTATCTCTGTTTGGGGATCTTGTTCTCTTCAGGTCCTGCTTACTTTCTGTCCCCAAACATTTATCAAGATTTTTTTTAATCTCCATCATCTGAATTTATCAGCTTTTGTTATAACATTCCCCCAAATCCTTTCTTCAAGCTCCATTCTGTTCTTAATCAATTAACAATTAAGGTATACCTGTCTTGTATTGGTGTCTGTAAAGGGAGTACTAAGACGTTTAAGTAATCATTTCATATTCAGTGGTTTGAAGTTTCCTGTTCAGAGGCAAGTCTCTTTGATGTTGCCAGTGGACAATCTCACATTGAGAGGAAAATACCACTGAACACGTCACAGTACCCAACCAGCCTACTGACTGTTTGTCTTTCCCTTATTCTAACTTACAACAGCTGAACAATTGATTATGTCACTCCTTCTGTGATTTTTCAACTGTGGTAGTTCATTCTCTCATGGGAAAAGCAACACCCTTCTGTAGAAGTTTGCTCTTGGGTAAAACAAGCTCAATAGCCCTTTGATGTCTACCCAAACATCTTCTACTGAGCAATCACAGGAGGTATCTCTGCTTTCTGCTTCCCTTTTTCTACAGTCTCAGGTTTCTCCACTGATCTGCAGTTCTTTGTGCACTCCACCTGTATGCATTACAGGTGGTCTTTACCTTACATCTCTCCCTGAAATGTATTTAGAATCATCCTTGGAAGATCAAACTAACCCCACATGGACGAATACAACTGGAGACATTGAATGACATTCTCTAGTCCCTTCAGTTTCTTCACAACTCACAATAAACAACTCACCAGATCCTGCAGAATTTACTTTCACAAACTCTCCAGCTCTTCTTCCTCAGCCTGTCTTCTGTCACACCTGGAGATGGTAGGCGTTACCTTTTCTTGTTGGTGAACAGATGCATCCCTTCTGCTGGCCTTCTCATGTGACCCTGTGACACTGGCTTTGCTTGAGCTCCCTGCATTTAGGAGGCTCACTTTAAAGATCATCTTCTTGTTTATAACTCCTCGGTGGTTGATCAGAGCCTATCATGTGCAGTTTTTTTCCTACACATCAGAAAAAGCACACCAGATCACATGACCCATATCTGGTCTGAATATTAAGTTGTTAGATTTATGCAAGGCCAAATTTTAGAATCATTTTATGCTTTTTTTCCTTACCACTTGCACTTAACTAGTTGCCATATCCTACTGATTCACAAAAATGTAGTGACACTTTGTTCTAATATCACTACTCTCAATCTCTTCCTTTATGTTTTTCAACCACATTACTTCATCCTGCATAAAGATTCCATATTCACCTGCTAGTACAACTCTTCTGCTAACATTACAATATTAACACCCTAGCTCTAAACTACTACAGAATCCTCATTGCCCTCAGAATGAACTTTGTACTAATATCTGGAATAATTGTATCCAGGACATAAACTCAACCACTCCTCCCCTGCCCCACTGTACTCTGTGCAGCAAGTACCAAATGGAAGGAAGTACTGTCTGTCTGGCCTGGAGTGTGCAAAGAGCTTCCCTAACTTAAAGCCTTTGTTCATGACCTTGCCTTAGTTTGTGTGCATTGCTTCATTCTCTGATTCATTTTGGTGTTGCTGGAGCGAGTGCAGTTGAAACACTCTTCCGAGGCACTCTGGAATCTCTCCTAACTATATTCTCTCTGATTTCACACAGTAGAAAGGTTTCATAATTGTGCCCATATACAAAACATGGGCTCCCTACTTGTTCAGTTTATCTCCAGACAGACTCGTTAAGGGTGTAAAAGACATGCTTGATTACTACACAGTTTCTTTGCTAATGTTTTCTTCTACCCAATGAGTACATGTGTCTATGATAATTTCCTATAATCTGTGTTTTCAACCCACAGCATGAAACTTTACTCTCGGTATACATTTGTAACGTATCGATTTTTGTACATAATAATTCAGTAGTTCCTTGATACCTATTTATCTAAATTTCAAATGGCCACAAACTCTATCAATGATTTAAATATAAAAAATGACTTGTGTTTGATCTTTAGGTCCATCAACAATAAGTGCAATAAATTTAAAAACATCTGATGAGGGAAAAGTATTCAAAAGATAAAATAGGCAGGGCTGGGGATTTAGCTCAGTGGTTTCACCACCTGCTGCGCAAGTGCAAGGCCCCAAGTTCGATCCCCAGAACAAAAAAAAAAAAAAAAAGAAAAAGAAAAAATAGGCAGATGGTTTGTAAAATCAACCATAAGTGAGGGAATAAAATAGAACTAGAAAACTAATATTAATAAATAAATGAGGGGAGAAGTGTTCCTTCTTTTTTCTGCTTTAAATGTTTGATATAATTTATCAGTTAAAATGTATATGAGCCTGTTGTTGTCATATAGGTAGGTTTTCAAGCTAGCAATTTATTTTCTTTAATAAGTGCTATTCAAATTTTATATTTCCTCAAGAGTCAGTTTCATTAATTTGTCCTCCAAGGTACTTCTTAGAAGTTGTCAAATTTATTTCAAAAAAGATTTTTGTAATATGCTTTCTATATCCTTTTCAATTCTGTAAAATCTGTGGTAATATCTCCTAGATCTTGATATTGTAATTTTAAAAATGTATAATTGATATTATGTAATAGGAAGAAAAGGTCTAAAGGAGCAGGGTAAGTGGGAGGTATAGGGGAAAGGAAAGAAGGGAAAAGAAAAAATATGAGAAAAGGAAAAAAAATGGAAACAAAGCCTTTGCAAATAGGGAAGGGTGGAAGGGGTGAATGGAGGGCAAGGGAAGAGGAAAAAAAATAAGAACCAAGATACTCATGTAATGGTACAAGATCCCAATGATGTATGTAAAAGTATTTTATACCTAAAATGTACCAATAAACTTCATTGAAAGGAAAGAAAAAAAGAAAAGAAAGAAAGAGAGAAAGAAAGAAGTAAAGAAAGAAAGAAGGGAAGGAGGGAGGGAGGAAGGAAGGAAGGAGAGAGAGAAAGAAAAAAGAAAGAAAGAAAGTAAGTAAGTTTTGGACTCATTTCTACTGAGTAGTTTTATATGTTCAACGATATCAAAATACAAATATTTGTTATGATTCTATTCATATTCGAGGGAAAATTCTCTTTTCTAATGATATAACCACTACCTCATATGATCTTCCTCATCACTGAGCTAAGAAACATACTTATCTCTTTGTACTAAAACTTGTCCAGATTTCTATTGGAGAAAAAGAACAAATGGAGAAACTATGCTTCTGAAAATAGTAAAATACTTACAAAAGTCCATCTGAAAACTTAACCATGTAAAAAGCTAAACTAGGGCCAGGGATGTGTTGGTGCCACACCTGCCTTGCAGGCACAAGGTCCTGAGTTTGATCCCTGGTACCAAATAATAATAATAATAATAATAATAATAATAAAGCTAAACTAATTCTCTACAAGTGTCAATTAGAAATTAAAAGGATGTTAAATTAACATTTATCATTCATACCCCAGACCTATGATATAGAAAATTATAAAAAGGCAAGAGTATGAGTCAGAACGACTATTTGCCAGAGTTTATTCAATTTATTTTAGGTAATTTTTTAGATTACATAGTAGAGTAAGCATACAGGGCTAAGTGGGATAGTTGAATGAAGTCAATAAAATAATGGCAAAACTTCAGAAGGGGGAAAGGTGGGTAGAAAAGCATTTTATTCCATGATCGGAGTCTAGAAATGAAATCAGCTGAGTATATTAGTTTTCTATTAAGCCTTGAGGCTACTAGGGTCTTACAAATAGTTTGTCTCAAAAGTTGCACAAAACTCAGTATTCTTTTTAAAGCACCACTTTTACTTAGCCTCTCAATGCACTATCAGTATCCAACTTCAGTACTTTGCAATCATTAAGAGCTTTAAGATTTCCTCAAATCACCCGTCATTGAATGGCTCCATAATTTGTTGCTTTCTATAAAATTCATTTTTCAGAAATACTAAACTTCTAGATTTAGTCACTAAATAAGCTACAATTCTATTTTTGTAGCTTTCATTGCTTGTTCATGAAGACATAGGTATGTTTACTCCATTAGCAAAACCATCAGGGCAGGGCTATGCTACTAGAACTTGTGTCATGCACAGTGGCTTTAATCAATACCCAATGGATGTTTGTTCTGGGGAGGATAGAAGACAGCTTAATCAATAAAATGGCATTTCAATGATTTAGTGACTTTTACTCAATGCTTATAATGAAAAATGATTACTTTGACAATTGATGTACAACAATTACATTGATGAAATTTATTTTCATCACTTTATTTTCCCTCTCATGGTCATGGTTTGCTGTCTAATCTTTGTTTCCTTGAAAGAGTTGCCCCTGACTAGATAATCATTTGCACATGCTCTTCTCCAAATGAAAGACATCCTAATGAATCAATTTATTCATTATTTAATTCAGGGAATATTTTGAGTGCCTACTATGTGCCATCACTCTGATAAAACAAAAATAAAATAAGATACAGTCTTGTCCTTGCATTCTATATGTTCTAAAGGAGAGTAAGAGTTAAGTTATAGAGAATTGCAATATAGTACATTAAGGAGTATAATGCATTTGAGTCCTAAATGAACATAATTAGACATTAAGGACTTTTCATTAATTTTTATTATCAAGTTCTTCTTTGAAAGCATATATGTGATGATTCTATATGTAGAAGAAAGGTATATTCTTAGGGAAATGAGGAAATTTTACACCTGCATTTTAAAATGTGAGATTATCAATATATTTAGCTCCAACATAGGCTAATGGAGCAGTAAGGATCAAAAGCTATCAAAGTGACTATTAACAAATAATTATCAAAGTTATTTTCAGGAGCTTGACTTAATGCAAATAGAAGAAATGCACTTAATCTCTTAAATTCAATAAGATGATGTATATATCTTTATTATTTTTGTAAGCAGTATTACTCCCGAGTCTTTAAGTTGAGTTATTTTATAAGGTTAACCAAATCTGTTTTGTTAGCATATAAAAAAACATATGACTATCTTTATAGTTATGAATGACTAAAAATATAAAAATTTGATGTCTAAAAGTTAAATTCAAGCTAATCTTTTGGCAAGGAATGAGAAACAACAATGCATGTGACCATTATATACTTATTCTTCTATAGGAAAATATAATTTTTTGCTCTATGACATTAGATTGTCATTTTTTATTATTGCTGGTGGTGATGGGGTTTTGGGGGAAGTAAAACTGTAATTATATGTTAAAAAGAAAGGAAGAGTGGTATCCGAATTAATGAGATAAGATTTTATTATATGTTTAGGAATTAATGCTATATAATTTAACTTTTAAGATATTGTGCTAAATGAAATAAAGCAGGCACAAAAATACAAGTACCACATATTGTCACCCATATAGGGAATATTAAAAAGTTGATCTCAAAGAAGTTGAGAGTAGAATGGTGGTTACCAAAAGCTAGGGAGAGTATGATGAGGAACAGATGGGGAGACATTGTTCAATAGTGTGGTGGATTAACTAATGGTAAAATGGAATGCCCATATGAACTGATTCAGCGTGGTGTGGGCATGAAAAACCCACCTGAGGATTGTTGCCAATGGAAGACTGTTGACTGTTGATTTTCTTGGAGAAGCTTGCCATGGCTCATTTTCCTGATGCAAACTTGGCTGTTCTTGTCATCTGAGGAACTTGAGTTCTTACTGTCACTGGGAATGGCTGCTGCTCTTATCAGGAGAGCTCTGATCTTCACCTTGAGCATCATTTTCTGGCTCCAGTGTAGATCCCTCAGCCTACTATTGCAAAAAACAAAGTTTCAATATAATATGCCTTAGAAGTTATGGTATTTGTATATTTTGAAGGATAATCTTCAAAGTCTGTTTAAAGGATTTGAAATAGGCCTTGATAAACCCTTTCTATCTTAAAATTCCTTTATGATAACTTTTCTGCACATCATTGCACATGAAACAGCAAAGTATGACCAAAACAAAAAAGGAAAACAGAAAAAGAAAATACATAGGAATTAACCTAACCAAAGAAGTGAAAGACTTCTACAATGAAAGCTATGGCACTCTACAAAAAGAGAGTGAAGAGGATATCAGTTAATAGTGAATGGTTAATAGATATCAGTAAATAGTAAGCATTCCTGGATAGGAAGAACCAATATAGTCAAAATAACCATACTTACAAAGCTATTATATAAATGTAATACAATCTCAATCAAAATACAAGTAATATTACTTATAGAACTGGAGAAAGCAATCCTAAATTTCATACAGAATCAGAAGAGAACTAGAATAGCCAAAGTAATTATGGGAAACAAGAGTAAGACAGGAGGCATCATATTCCTAGACTTCAAATTATACTACAAAGCTACAGTGATAAAAATAGCATGGTATGGGCAAAAAAAAAACCCCAAAAAACATGGGTGTATGGATCAGTGGAACAGAATAAAAGATATAGATGCTCCTTTTCCATGTGGGATTTGGTGTTGGAACCAGCGAACTATGGATTGAAATCTCTATGAATTTTAAGCTAAATAAGCCTTTCCTCCTTTAACTTTGCATGTTAGGTATTTTATCCCAGCAATAAGAGAAAAGTCATTAAGATAATCACTAATTTGGTCAGACAGGACTCAAACTTGCCATGCTCAGTCTCAGCCACCCAGAGTGTTAGGGATGTGGCACCATGCCCAGCAGGTGTTCTAATTTTATTAAAGTTTTTAAGCAACCATCTGCTCTCTGTGTCATTATGATCCTTTAAGAAGTAGGCTAGAATCTACCAAATATAGGTCAGTTGATTTTTGTTGCAAAGATAGAATCTGGATGTCAATTCAATAGGCTGAAATTGACTAATAGTCAATTTCATAGACTAATTTTAAAAATTCATTTTTAAAAGAACTTCTGTATTTAATATTATTTACTAATTGATCTAATAGTAAAAGGTACATTTTTAATGTAGAAAATTAGACCATTAAACATGCCCACTACTAAAATATGATTTTGAATTCACAGTCATTAGATTTTATTGTTATTATATACATATATTTTTGTGGGGTTTTTTAGTTAGCTTATATCTATTGGCACTTTTGTTCACCATTTCTAGTTGAATATCAGTCTTTCATCTAAGTTATATTCTCTCATCTGAAGTAATTACATTATATATTGCCATGAATCTGTTAGTAATAGTTGTCATTTTACTAAAAATTCTTTATCTTCATAAAAGACGATATATATCTGCATTCAGTGCACTGAGAATGTTATTCTATTGTCTTCTGACTTCTATTATTGCAATTGAAAGTCAGCCTATATATTTAACTAGAATTTGTTCTTTAAATGTAGAACTTTCTATTTGCTTTCCAGTGTCTTTAGGATTTGTTATTTCCCTCTGATTTTTAAAATGCTCACTGTAGTTACTATCTTTCTATAACAGAGACACAATACTTGACTTTTACAGTTAAAGAAAGAGGAATTTAATGTCTTACAGTTTCAGTTCATGATGGGCAGGTCCAAGACAGAGACATCATGGTGAAAGAGCATGCAGAGGAAAGTTACTCACTTCATGGTGTGTGGGAAGCAAAGACAGAGAAATGTGCCAGAGGGAAATGAGCAAGAAACTTTATATGGTACCCAAGTCCATCTATGCCTCCATGAGTTACACAGACACACTCAGAAGTGTGCTTTCGTAATCTGCTTGGCTTTTTTTAATCCAATGAAGCTGACATATCAGGATTAGTGGTCAGAATTCAACCCTTGTCAACTTCATACCAAAACAATTTCTTTATCCACACATACTATCCAAATAAAGATTATAATTAAGCCTAACATCATACAATTATCCCATGTACAACTGGAAATGTCATATAATCTCTTCTCATAGTGTCAACAATTCCAGTATTTTTCAAGAGTTCACTTTCAAGACACTTCTGAAACTCAAGACAAACTCTTCCCTGTGAAACTCTATTGAAAAATAAAAAAGAAATTATATGATATCGAGGCACTGTTGAACAGTGTAAACATTCCTATTCCAAAAAGGAGGAATGGGAGTGGAAAACAATTGAAAAAAGCAAGAAACAGAAAGATAATCATGTCCTTTCACTCCACATTTGGACTTCAGGAAATAGAAAAATGAAATTTGAATACCAGAGGTCTTGGACAGAGCTACACCACATGGCCTCTTTCTTAAGCTGGCTCTGCTCACACCCCTACAGCTTTCCTAAGCAGAAGTTCCACATTGCTGTTATCTATAAATCGCTGTTATCTCTAAATTGCTAATCTCCACTGCACCTTTGCTTCATTCCCTGATTCATGAACCGCCCTCTCATGAGCTCCTTACCCTGGCTCCCAGGCCTTCTTTTGATACATAAGGAAGCTTCCCTGACCCCACAACTCCTGTGTTCTACATACCAGCAAAAAATATCATCATATGGATCATAACAAGGGCTTCTATTAGTAGAGACTGTAGCCAGATCCCCTTAAATCATGGCTGCAGAGGTCTCAGGGTGCCCGAATGGCTGAGCATCATGAGTTGGATGTTAGGGAACAAATTTCCTAAGAGGTCCTTTGAAGCAGAGCTTGGCTCTTCAGTGACTGAGATCTTGCTGATTCCTGAGCTACCCTTAATGTGCCCTTCATTTGGCCCTATACAGAGTACTTGGTTTCATTTTCATGGCATTAATATCCTAACAGCCACACCTCCTCTGGACCAACTTTACACATAGTCCATTTCTTTGGACAAAATTTAAGTTTTTCAAAAGGTTTTTCTCTGCCTCTTGCCTCCAGTTTTCACTACATACAGTATCTGGCTAAAAGCAGCCAAGAATACTCATGTTACAACTTGAATGCTGTCTTTATATTTTTTTTCTGCTAGATTAATTAGTCAATCACTCTTAATTTTAGTCTCCTGCAAAATCAGGATATGGGCAAAATGTAAATAAATTTTCTGCCAGAGCATAACACGCATAATATCTAGTCCAAATTCTAATGAATCCTTTGTTTGAAACTAAAACCTCCTCAGTTTTGCCTTTACTATCCACATTCCAAATAGCATTCTAGCCTTCTGAGCTCTGACCACAATCACCTACCAGTCTCCGTTTATAGCATCATAGAGCTTCTCTAGGCCTCATCTCCAAACTTTTTCAAATTCCTCCCCAAAACCTTCCAAAGACTTTTAAATCACAGGGTCAGGTTTAATTTGGCTCTTAGTTTCCATGTATTCAATACAAGATCAACTGACTCCAAGACAAAAAAAAATCATGTTGGAAAGGCATGGCAGAGCAAAGATGCCTAATTTGTAGGGGTTGGGAAGGAAAGTAGGGGAAGGATGCCAGAGAGGAACAGGTGAGGGACCATATATAGTACCAAGTTCATGCTTCTGTATCCACCCAAACACACCCAAAAGCATGCTTTATTAATCTGGTAAGTGTGTTTTAATCCAATGAAGTTGACATATCAGGATTCATGATCACACTGTCATTTGTGCAAACATAAATTTATTTACCTTGTTTGTGCTCTATATTTTTATTAATTTAATTGTATAACTAATAACCTGATTTTATCTGTTGAAGTAGAAATTACTACTATAAACCATCTTTTTATCAATGGTACTGGAGATTCAACTCCGGGCAATAATCTGGGCACTGAGCTATGTCCAGGGCCATTTTTGAATTTTTTTTTTTTTTTGAGGCAGGGCCTGGTTAAGTCCGTAAATTGTTACCCCTGAGCTTGTGATCTTCCTGTCTCAATCTCCCAGATTGCTGGGATTACAGGCATGTGCTGGCCCAGCTAGCTTCATCTTATGTTTTTCCTCAT
This sequence comes from Heterocephalus glaber, assembly GCF_053883595.1. Lineage (NCBI taxonomy): Eukaryota > Metazoa > Chordata > Mammalia > Rodentia > Bathyergidae > Heterocephalus > Heterocephalus glaber. The sequence continues at coordinate 7,467,078 of NW_028258142.1, read as the reverse complement.
ATATTTTTAAATAGGTCAATAATCAATCTCATTATGGATCATGGTAAAAATCATACTCAGACCTTATATAAAGTCTCATCAGATTATCAACTTTTGTGTGTTCAACCAATTTTACATCTTTAACCACTGTGACAGTATTTTTTTACCACCATTGCCTTGATTATATGAACATAAAATACTTATTAAATGTATATTTAGATATCATTCTTTTATGTTTATTTTTAATGTACATTTCAAAGTTTTCTTCTCTTTGTTGCTGTGCTACTGTGAGGAAAATTTTTTTCAATTATTTTTCTAATTCATATATAATTTGTAAATTTAATATTTGTATACCTAATTGATATTTAAACTAAATGTTATCAGGTCAAATTGATTAGCTTCCAGGGTGCTGTGATTTATCAGTTGCTTCTACTTCTTTAGTTGTTTGTTTGTTTGTTTGTTCACTTGTGGTGCTAAGAACTAAACCCAAGGACTTATATATGCTAGGCAATATTCTACACTTATGTACACCTCCAGTCCATACTTACTTAATTTTAATTGTTCCTTATAATTTTTGTATCATGAATATCTTACATATTACTTTGTTTCATAAAATATATGAATAATCAAAATTATATAAATAAAGTGGTTGTGATTAGATCCTAACCTTTGTAAAATTTCCTAACTTTTTATCCCCAGTAAGGGAGCCTGGATGTTCTTCTACATAGGCTGTTTGATATAATCTCCAAATGGTGGCAAAGAGGCATTATTTTGAGAATATCCTCAAGAAGTAATAAATCCACGTCAGTATACTTTGAACATACAATCCTGAGTTTCCATGGCAACCACTCACTATGAGAGACATTTGAATGCTTTAGCTCCATATAACAGAAACTTGACCCTTTTAAGCTTAACTAAACATTCACTGCTTTCTCACATTAAAAGCCTGGAGAGATATTTTTCAAGGACAATAAACTGTTTCCTCAGTGTTAATATTTACTCAGGCTTCTATCATAATTTGCTGCTGTCTTTAGTGTACAGATTTCATTACTGTATTGACACCACAAAATATTTGCACTGCCTACAGCTCCATATACATATCACAGACAATCATACATGAAGAATAAAAAAAGACCCAGTAAGTGAGTAAAGTGAATATAAAGGAAAAATTTTCCAATATATTTTAATGAAACAGATCTACATGTAAATGATGACTCCTTATTTGAATGTTAATTAGCAATATGACTCAATTTATACATGCATAAATTAGAAAAAGTATATTTATCACCTCCTAAAAGGATTAGATATTGTGAATTGGTTCTTATCAAAATGATGTAAGTGTATTTTATACCATTTTTGTATTTGTAGAAGGCCTATGAGGTGATGTCTAAGTTCTGTTCATTTGAGTATGTAACAGGATTCAGTAATGTCTGAAAAATAATGAAAAAATAATTTATTGAACTAGTGCAACTGCCAGTGTGTTCAGGAAAAAACACATGAAGACTTTCTGCCAAATATTTCAAGTACTTCTTATTAATATTAAATTTTTTCCAGTGTACTCTTCACATAGACTTAAAATCAGTTGTTCAGATTGCCAAAATAATACAATTCACCGTTATTAAAATATTTTTGTAATTCTCTGTTTTCAATGATCAGATACACTTATCTTGCTGAGGAAATGATGACACAAGCTTGCTTTTCAAGCATAGATTTTAGAGGGTTAAATGAGCAGATATAATTCCGAAAAATGTGAACATTCATACAGCCTATCTCACCCATTACTTGAATGTCACATAGAATGTTCACCCTAGGGGCACATGAAATGTGTTTTACTGGTGCAGTAGGTGCATTTCTCTATGAAAGCCAAATACATAGTAACTTTGTAGTCATTTAAAGTCTCTTTAATATTGGAGAAAATGAATCTTTGTAATTTAGTGACACACTTTTAATATTATTTATTATTTTAATTGGTTCATTTATTATTTCAGCATTCTATTAAATGTTAGTGTATATACCAGTCAGTTGTGTTTTCCTATGTGCCCATCAAAGAGTATTTTTGTATATTGTAGATGCAGTGAGCCCTACTATTGTAGCAACCATGATGTTAGCATAATTCAAACATCTTCTAGGAAGAATTCAAGGTATGATAATAAACATTATTTACACTGCTTATGTGAACTTTGTCTTAAAAATGATCACAAAATTTTTGCCAGGTAAAACATACATAGTGTATTCACATACATTAAAGCAGTATCAAATGTACATGATCAGAACATATAATAATGTTAAACATTATTAAAATATAAATATTTGCCTGCACATCATGGAGCACACTTTATACACCACACCATAGAGAAACATCTCCATCTTGACTGTAAGAGCTTACCAAAGAATAGCAGCAAAATTACTCTTTTCTTAAAACAACTAATCCATGTGTTACTTCCTGAAATGTAGCTGATGATCTTAATTTACATTTCTTCAAGTAATTAAATTTGTTAATTTTAACAATCTTTCAGGATGTACTGGTATTCTTCATATATATCAATAATGTAACAGTTTTTTATTATATATACATATACACATGAACATTCAGTGGGAAAAACACCTTATACGACTCATTATATGTTTCTATTTTAGATATGTGTACCTGAAAGAATACACAATAGAGCACTAGTGTGCCATACCGAAGAATAAAGTTGTCTCACTTGCAAGAACATAGGTGCATCTTGAGATCATATGTTAAGTAAAATATATCAGACAACATCTTTGGGGTTTTTTTGTTGTTGTTAAATTCTTTTATTGGTACATTTTAGGTATACAACACAATTACATTTCCCATTGGGAATTGTACTTTTACATAATGCATCTTGGTTCTTATTTTTTCCCCATTCCTAGCCCTCCCTTCATGCCCTCCACCCTTCCCTATTTACAAAGACTTTATTTCCATTTTTTCCATTTCTCATCATTTCTCCTTTCCCTTCTTTCCTTTCCCCTGCCCCTCCCACTACTCCTACTCCTTTGGAACTTTTCTTCCTATTTTACATTATTGATTATTCATTCTAATCATTGATACATTTTAGGTATACAATATAACGACATTCATCATTGGAAATTTGCACCTTTACATAATCTCTCTTGGTTCTTATTTTTCACCGTTGCCCAGCCCTCCCTTCAACCCCTCCAGTCCTCCCTATTTACAAAGATTTTGTTCCTATTTTTCCATTTTCTCATATTAATCCCATTCCCTTCTATCCTTTCCCCTAGCCCTCCCACTTCCTTCCCCTTTGCCCCTTTTCTATTATACATTTTAGTCCTTATTTACACTTTCAGTTTCTCACACGAGAGAAACTATTCGGTATTTATACATGTGTGTCCTATTTATTTCACTTAAGAGTATCTCCTCAATGTGCATCCACTTAGCTATAAATGTCTCTAATTTCTCATTTTTTATGGCTGAGTAGTACTCCATTTTATTTAAAAAACAACAACACATTTTCTTTATCCAGTCTCCAGTTGATGGGCATTTGGGCTGTTTCCAAGTTTTAGCTATCACAAACTGTGCTGCTATGAACATGGGCACACGTATATCACTGTGGTATGAGTCTTTTAATTCTTTGGGGAAGATCCCCAGCAGTGGAATAGCAGGGTCAAATGGGACTGCCAGTCCTAGTTCGTGGAGGTAACTCCATACTGATTTCCACAGTGGTTGCACCAGTCTACACTCCCACCAGCAGTGGAGCAGGGTTCCTCTTTCCCCACAGCCCTGCCAGCATTTGTTATTGGTTAATTTCATGATAGCAGCCATTCTTTCTGGAGTGAGGTGGAATCTCAGTGTTGCTTTCATTTGCATCTCCTGAATGACCAGTGATGTTGAACATTTTTTTCATGTATTTATTTGCTATTTCTACTTCTTTGTCTGAGAAATGTCTGTTCATTTCAGATGCCCATTTTCAGATTGGGTCTTTAAATTTGGGAGGTCTGATTCCTTTAAGTTCTTTATAGATTCGAGATAGTAACCTTTGTCTGAGGAAAAGCAGGTGAAGAATTTTTTCCCACATTGTGGGTTATCTCTTCACACTGCTGGTGGTTTCTCTTGCTGTGCAGAAGCTCTTTAATAAGAAGAGATCCCACTTGTTGATTGTTTGTGCTAGCTTACGGGCAACTGAGGTTTTGTTCATAAAATCTTTTCCTATATCCTATATATCCTATACTGATATCCTATACCGATATCTTCAAGAGTTCTACCTAACCTCTGTTCCAACTGGTTCAGAGTTTCTATTTTAATATTTAGATCTTTAATCCATTTCTATTTTAGTTTAGTGCATTGTGAGAGATATAGGTCTGGTTTTAATCTTTGGCAAGTTGAAACCCAGTTTTTCCAGCACCACTTATTAAAGAGGCTATCTTTCCTCCAGTGAGGGTGTTTGGCTCCTTTATCGATGATGAGATGGCTGAGTGTGTAAACGACATGTTTAAATACTGTATGGTATATCTTACATGAATTATAAATGGAGAGCAAATAAAAGATAGATAATACGAAGTAGGGAGATAAATTTTGTTCAAATGGAAAGGGGGTCAAGAGATGGAAGAGGCAGAGGGAGAACAGAAATGAGGATTAAAAAAGAATTGAGATGTTTTAGGTACATGGACCAACTCCCCACTAATAAAACCAAAAATTGAAAAAAAGAAACTGACAGAAAAATAATCTAAACAAAAAAAGAAACAGTACAGAAGGCAAATGGGATCTCATCCTGCCAGATGCAAGTGGCATGTTCATATACTGTGATGTTTGTCTTCAACCCTCAGCTGGTACAATCTGGATCAAGATTTTAAAGTTAACTAAAATTTTTCTCAGGGCCATTTGATGCAGGAGACTGGAAGTGAAATTATGAAAAGATAAAAATCACAAAAGTCAAAACAACAATACAATAAACTTTGAATCGCTATTTATTGCACAGAAATAGTCAGAAGGAAAAGAAATATGAACATTAGTAAATTCATAGAAAATTATGAAATTATACTAACAAACAAAATGCAATGAATAGCACAGTCCACAGAACAAAGATATGTCTCAATAGGTAAGTTACCAAATGGAGTTAACAGAAATCACTAAAGTGACTATGTGGGAATGGACATCAATGAGAGAAAAAGAAAAGAAAAATAACTCCTGTTCTCTCTATTTTGGCTGATGTTTGTAGATACTTCAGCAAAAGGAAAAATTAGGCCTAATTAAGTATGTATGTATTCTAATTCTTAACTTCAACTGTGAATGACTACAAGGAATCAATGAAGGGTTAATTTGTGAGGTTCTATCAGCATTATATGGAGTCATTTTCTAAACTCCAGATTTGAATATTAAGGGATATTTACTCATTTGTATGTGATGTTACTTTTAGAATTTAATTGATCAACAGATATTTCTATTATGTGTCCTTGTCCTTGCCACTTAGAATCAATCCCATAACTTCTGTCATTAATAAGGAGAAATAATGATGTTGGTCACATCTCACAAAAGCTGAAAGGTCCTTTCACCTAATTCTGAAACCAATATTTTCTGAAATAAAAAGGAAATGTACTTGTAATCATATATTCATTATGATAAACCTGGGCAATCACAAAAATATTATCTCATATGATGTTGTGTACCCCCAAAAAAGCATATTTTGCAGAAAAATATAGTCACAGTCTTTTTTTGTACCTAGATTAGTCAGTGTTCAATTTTGTAATCCCTTTGGAATATAGGTCTTTGGACCTAAATGCCCACTCCAATAAATTCTCTTTGGCTCAAAAATCCACTTGTGGATGCTTGTGGAAAAATAGGTCCCTATTTAATTATGTGAAACTGAGGTTTGAATGTTCAGATCTCAATGTCACATAATTATCAAATTTAATACCTCAATTGGTCACATTTTTTTCTAAGATATATTTTACCTATTATTTTCCCAAATTAAGATAATAAAAAAGAATTAACTGTTATATTCCAAAATGAAATTTTCCTTATTTAATAATTTTTCAACTATTCTAGGGAATTATTTTTCATAATAGAGATTTTACCAATTTACTAAAAATAATTCCCGATTACAAATATTTATCTATTTTAAAGCATGTTTCTCTATGGATTACAGTTATCCTAAATGACAGCAATGCTTTCATAACAATAATGCCTGGACTAATATAATATAATATAATATATATAATATATATATAATATATATATAATAATATATTAATATAATAATAAACTAATATAATATGTTTGTCATTATGCATAAGTAGTCAATTTTGCTTGAATACATCTTAGTGTGTTTGTGTTTAGTCAGAGACAGGTGCACCCCAGTATAGATATCTGTATGGACTCAGCACCTCAGTTCTTGTCATATTATCATGCTACATGTACAGACAGCATAGACTCACTGTTCATAGAACTCATTTCCCACTGAGCACGTGATCTTTCACCAGTTCTGTGCCTTCTTGTTAATAATTCATAACAGAGCACAGATAACAAATATCTGTTTGTTAACAGACAGCTAACAAACGTTAAGGTGTGTCTTCCTCAGATGGCCCATTAAAGCCTCCCACTATCTTTACATTTTTGCTGGGTGGGATATAAATGATGCACAAGTGACTTCATGTATCATTTTTTATAAGTGTATAGAAACCCTGAATCACCATGTGGCTCCTTTCCTATAAAATATTAATTGCTCTGTATGTGAATCAAGATCAGATTTTAATATTTTCAGTTGCAGAAATACAGGATTTGTCTCTTACAGCAGATTATATTAACCAAAGCAATTAGACATCTTATAAAAAATTCCATTTTATAAGATGTGATCAAAGTGTATAGTGGATATATAATTTTTAAAATGTCATAGTATGAAATATATTGTCATTAATTCTCCTCAGAATAAGCCCACTGGCATTGAACACATTTGTCCCATTATTCTGCCACTTTCTGAAATAGTTGTGGAAGTCCACTTTCATGAATGTCTTTACAAGATGTGATTGAAAACTGCCAGTGAATGCTGCTGCTGAGTGCTATTCAAAAAGAAAGGCTCAAGAATGTTGGGTGTTCTCATCCACATTATTTACCACATCTACTCCATGCAACTTTTGCCTTTATCTCAAAGTCAAAATAACCATTTAAGTCAGTATTTTGAATTGACTCAAGACATCAAGGCAGCCACAAAAACACAGCTAACAAGAAAGAAGACTCCCAAAACTGTTTCAAAAAGTGGCAAGAATGATGAGATAAATGTATTTGAAGGAAGGAAAAGTATTTTGAGAGGGATTAATTGCAATGTGTTTTTCCCTGTAATAAAATTTTTAAAAAATAATTTAAGATTTCACCTTATTTTTCAATATAGCCAGTTGTTTTTAGTATCTACTCCCCTTCCTCCCCAGAGACAGTCACTGCAGTAAGTTTGATATATAATTTATATTTTTATAAATGCATGTATTTGAAGACTAGCTTGATTTCTTTCAATGCATTAAAAATGTAAAATTTTGTTTCTTATTTGTTTTCACTCACTACTCTTTAAATCCATCATGTTCCTTCATACAACCTATAACATCTCTCCTGAGTACTGCTCAGAACTTCATATGGTGAATCTTACACATTTGACTATCACTCCACTAGGGTTCTGACTTCCAAATTGTCTCTAATTCCCTCAAAACAAAACCATAATGATCTACACATCCCATGATGGGTCTGTGTTTAAGTTTCTATGATCATGTAGCCAGGATCAGGGTCATATGATATCTGAATATCGAATTGAACCATGTGGTCCAAGATGGCTTACCAATGGCTGCAGTAGAGTTTCTGTCTGCAGTACATATGGAGCAAAATTACATTTTTCTTTAGTTTGCAGTTTTTCTAAATCCAAGCGAATTTGAATATCTTTTTATATGCTTGTTATTCTATATAAATGTTATATCATTTGAAAATATTTTCATAAAGATTTCTGTCTTTTTAAAAAATATTCTCTAGTCTTCCTTTATTCTAAATATGTGTCTAGGCATTGCAAGTATCTTTCTTCAAGTTATGCTGTGGTTGCAAAGAGACGAAATCTTTATTTGAGATATTACATATTTCAAACTGATCATGCATTAGAAACAAGGTAATGTAATCATAATTATAAAAACATGGATTAGTTAGATGTAATTATACTGTGGTTATAGGATTTTTTCAATTATTAGTAATCACATCTCAGATAAACCTCACTAGCTATGATACTGCCACTGCGCAAAGCTGTGTAAGGGGTTTTTTTTTGTGAATAGAAGTATTTTTAATTAATTTCCTTGATATCCCATGTAGTGAAAGAATAGGCTATATTGTCAAGCTACAGAAATAAAACTTTAAAAAAAAATCTTATGTTGCAAAGATTAGTTAGTTACATTTAGTAAATTAGTAATATTTTATGCACAAATTATGATAGATTATATATGAATAACTGTACTTAAAATTTCTGTCACAGTTTAGATACTTATACACTATATATTATATAGATAGATATAGATGTAGATACATAGTTATATCTGTGAATCCAAAAGATGGGAGGAAGGAGAGGGGAAAGTGAAGTAAAAAGGACCAAGATGTGATACGTATATAGACAAATTCACAATGAATGTATTGTAAACATAAACTAATAAAAAGAAAACTTATCTCAGTAAAATTTTATAAATGAATGTGTTTAAGAAAGTTGTATTTTTCAGAATCACAGTTTTCAAATGTTTACATATTATTCAGTTGGCTAACCAGTTTCATTTCATTTTCTAAACTATCAGTCATTTGGAGACTAATAATCTTTCTGTTTCAGTACTGTAATTTATCATCAACTTTTAAAAATTGAATATAGAGACAATGTGGACAGTTGAACCAAACAATCTTTTTTCTCCCTCATTTGTAAAAAAAATATTTCAAAGAACAAGTCAATGTCCTAGCAGGAGTGACCCTTTGTACACCACTTCCACAAACTATAGCTCACACTTTGCTTTATTGAGAATTTCATAGCCAATAGTTAAGAGCACTGGACTCAAGCATAAGCTGTGCTGTTGTCTGCTGTGTGAGCTGTGGTCTCTCGGCTTCTCTGTGCTTCATTTCCTGCCTTTGTTAAATGGGAACAATAAGTCTCCACATAGTACTTGAACAGAACCTGTTATGGCATATGCACATGTACTTTCTACAGCATCAAGTATGTGCTAATTGTTCAATAAATGACAATAATTCATGCTTTAAATTTTTTCTCCCATTTCAAGGTCTAGAAAAATCTCACCTCTCTAATAAACTCTTCCTTTAGGTACAACTTTAGATTTTAAGCCTCTCTTCTTCAAATTCTCTGCAACATAGATAAGAGTCACAAAGATTTTAGCACTTTTATACTCTATATTGTATTCTCTTAAAATATTTTATGGATATTAATTGTTTCATTAAATATATAACAAGATGCTAGAGATAGAGATCTTTTTTCACATTTTTCTTGCATTAGCCACAGTGGAAGTGAAGATAGTAAAATTTTGTGGCAGGCTAATTGTTCTTCACAAAGGAGAGCAATTAAAGAATAATTTAAGGGAGTATGTGCATGTTTCACAGTAATTACTACTGCATGGAATTTCAAAATAAGTTTGTGATCTTTCATAAGAATTTATATTAAATCCTGGGCTTATAATCAAGTAGAAATCCCTCAGGTGCCATTGTTATTTCTGACAATACCCTAAAAGATAGCTAATAGTAATTCTGACCATTTGCTTAATTTGTCATATAACAATGTTCTGTGGTGAAGAAATATATTATATGCAAATTAAATGCTCAGTAGGGCACTGAATGCTGATTTTAGGTCAGAATGTATTTAAAAGAAATGTTCAATTAATTTTACTCAATGTAAGGTCAATTATATAAGCTGTCTTTAAACTGCCCTGTGCATATGACTTAAGTTGTCTAAACTGGAATTTGTCAATATTTCTTGCATTGATTCCCTTCACTCTTTAGGAAGCAGAGTTTCTTTCATCAAAATCCTTGAGATTCAAAGGAAAAGGAAATGGTGAGCATGAAAAGGAAAAATGATCAAATTGAAAAGCATGTTTTTATCTGAAATGACACAACAATTTTCTATCATATTTCCCATGCAATGGGCACTCATTTTCTACACAGTTTTTAGAACTTTTTATATTAAAAGTAGAAGAGATAATTTTACTCCTATTTAAGGACTTTGGATGCAAATTCCCTAGCTTGGCACACAAATCCCTTCTGGACACTGCTCTCATTTCCAATCTCATCATTGGCCATGGTCCACCAAATGAACTACACAATACCAAGTTGCTCAACCTACAGTTCTTCAGACATGACTGGCTCTTACATTTTGCAGCAATTATATCTTTCTGTCTTAGAAGTATTTTTCTTTTGTTTCAAAGATTTATTCCTATTTTATTTTTAATAATCTGGTATCGGTTCTTTTTGAAATCCTCTCCTAATCCTATGTACTCTAATAAAAGTATGACAGAACTTTTCAAACACAGCTCCCCCATACACATATGCACACACTGTTTCATGACTATATCACCAATAGCCACAACATGTCAGGATATCTGTTGAACTTTGTTCTTATTGTTTGTCTGTCTGCCACACTCTGTGTTGGCCACCGTTGGACAGGATTTCTTTCCCTCATATCTGTATTCATAGGTCCTACCTTTATGACTGATAAAAAAAAAAAATGTTGGGGCTGAGGATTAAGCTCAGTGGTTCTGCCGCCTACCTTGAAAGCGCAAGGTTCCGAGTTTGATCCCCCGTACCAAAAAAAAAAAAAAAAGAAAAGAAATCAATAAAAATTTAAGTAAGTGGCTCAGTTAAAAAGTAAAAAGTTTGGCATAAAACATGGATTTTTGTGGAGCCTAGATATTAATAATAATATAGCATGCTTTCACTGTCTTGCTTTATCTCATACTATATAAACCACATTTTAGCAGAGAAAGTAGCAACACTAGGTTTTGTGTTTTGAAAAATACCAAACAACTTGGTACCTAAAATAATCTCAATAAGTAGTAATAATCAGCTTCCCTTATTCCAAGACAGTAATTTACCTTGATGTATATCTCTGCCATACACAGATTCCTTAGAAATACATTTCCTACCGAAACAATAATTTCAGAACATAAATGTAGAAATTATGAAATTAGATGAGTTTTTGGTACCAAACCCACTGGAAAGTAATAAATACCCAAAACTACCAAGAATATATAAATAAGATGAAATCAGAATTTTTCATTCCTGATGATAACAATTCCTAATATTGCTACATGCCTGCTACATTTTTCAAGACATATCTATAGACAAATTTGAAAAAAAGTATTTTAAACGTTTTTGTTAAGATTCCTAGGGTTTCAAACCATGTGTCAACAGAAGTAACAATAGTTATATTTTAAGAAATTTTCTTACTCTATTTCTATCTGTAGAGATTATTTTATATTGAACAGTGTATTGTGAAGATCTTTTCATTTAATAAATCCAAATTTACACCACATATTTCACTGCGTTCATATGCAGCATCAATATTAGCAGTGCCACTTTATTGTCTATAATGAGCTGAAACTAAAATGAGAGTTTTTCCTTTTGCTCATTTGTTTGAATTTTAATGAATACCAATGAAATATTAGTGACTGCTGTTGCTTTTATGTATTTTGTATCATTTGAAAGGCTTTGAGTTATATAGTGACAATGACAGCTTTATCATGACCCCTTCTAATTACTACATTCAGAATAATTGCAATAAGTCACACGCTAATTGGAAACTGTATTAATTGTCAACTTGCTTAGCAATGGAACTTAGCGAGAACTGGACAAGAATATATTATAGGACATTTTCTGATATGGTCATTTGGATCTGGAAGTAAATACAGTGCTTTACAAATATTCTATTCTTCTAGTGATTTTATTTTTAGCATTTTATTAAAGTTTACTGGGAGTAACTGAACATTTGCTCCTTTTTCTAATCACATTTAAAATAGTCAATATGGAAAATTTGATCCAATTAAGAGCTGCATCTCAATTTTTTTCTCTGTATTTCTGAAACTACCTCTTACTTGACAAGACACTACAAAGTCCATTTTCTGTTCAATTTATAATTCTTTCAGGAATTTGGCTCAAGTGCCTTCTTTCTGCTGAGTTCACCTGACAATAAATTTAATCACATAATCTTTTCCTCTTGTTTTTGTTTTAATGGTTTTTGATATCTTCTATGTTTCTCATATCCCCCCATTTCCTTCTTTCTTTTGTTCATTACTTCTTTTCTTCCTGACATCTACCAATTCTGCTATCCTCCAATAACGCATAGGATACTCTGTAGCTATTCTGTCTCCTAGTTTGTTTTTCCATTGTAAGGATCTGAAGGTGGACCTCATTGATTTCCATAATGAAAAACTGCTAGGCACTTGTTATTTCAGAATTCTTTCTACCATTAGAAAATAAAAGTGATTACTCCTTCTCCTAGGGAACTTAAAAGAGAGCAGAAAATATAAGTGGGGATGCACTACAATTACAAATGTGCTGGGTCCAAGGAAAGGGAAAGTTGGAGAATTTGGAGATGCTGATGCAGGTCAAGCCTAAGACTCCTTGAGGAGATAGAGAAAGTGAGATTAAGGAGTGAAGAGCAGTTACCCAAGCAAGAGAGAGAAGGAAGTTTCAGCGAAAAAGAATAATGGAGTTGACATATTAAAGTCAAAAGTAAGTATAGTAAAAATATTCTATATTGTATAAGTAGGGAATATAAGATGGAAAATCGCTTGATATGAGGTATATTAAGGGTGAGTTCTTTGGGGCCTCTCAGGATTGTGCATACTATTTTTTCCAGATTATCTTCTCAACTTGTATGCAATAAAGAGTCCACTCCATTACCCAGAGCAGAACTGTAAATGACTCACAATTGTGTTTAGTTTTCTTAGGGAACTCCTCTTTGAGCTCCCAAATCAATTGTGAATACTTTCATTCTGGGGTTCACAACATGATAGTACTTAAATTTTATATTAGCACATCCTTCTTCCCATGAATAAACTACAACCCTTCCACCATCTCTCACTTATCTTTATATCTTGTACAATATTTAATTTAATTGTTATTGAAACTTGCTGAAATACCATGCATACCTTTTCTACAGACAAGGTCTGGACAGTTTTTATGCCAAAATGTGTGCCAAATTGGTAGAGTATGTTCAGCATCATGTTCTTTGACTGATGTAATTCTAACAACAGAGAGAATAACTGGTTGTGCCCATTCAGGACTTCCTTCAGGTTTCTAAATCCCTTTTGGTTTTATGATTTTCATTAAATTAGCTAAACAATTCCACTTATGTACTTAAACCCTGCTGTAGTGCTGGGGGTAATAAAAGGTGCCCTTAAGGATCCATTTAGGAGAAAAGCTTTGCACATGATTAATTAATGAAAATCCACCTTTCCTAATTTTATAACCTAGTCCCAGATTCTTTCTTTCTGCATATTTATGTAATGTTATTAAGATGCAAGTAATGTCTACATACAATGTAAGACATTTTTGAAATTTTGGTAAATTTTAACATATGCTTTTAAAATGACTTCAAATTATATTTTGAAGTGCTACTTTGATTTTTTGAGCTTTCATGATTTTATGATTTTCCTAATTGGTGTATTGCAAGTACATAGCAAGGAATGCAAAACTCTATATGTCAGGAGAGCTATAAAAATAACATTTTTCTGCATGGACACATGAAGTCATTTGAAGATCAATAGAAAAGGAGAAAAAACAAAGGGATAAGGAAGAAAAGAAATCATTAAAGTGGCATCAGTTTATCAACTACTTTTTATCCATAATAATTTTTACTTTGACCATTTTGATCTATTTCACCCTCTCTGGTTTAGCAGACTACCTGTTCTATGTACTGGTGCATTTCCACAAATACTCATAACAAGAATATTACCAGAACTGCAGAAACTCCCCTCAAATACTTATCAGTTTTTAAAATACATAGGATATTTAAATATGGTTCATATTTTTAGGCTGAAAAAATAAAATATTTTTTAAAACTTGTCACCATTGACCTTCTTGAATAAAGTGTGTGTGGGTTATACTAGCTGGGAATTCCATATGTATATGTATATTCATGATAGCAAGAGGTTGGTAGCAAGGAGGACTGCTGCTCTTGTTTTAGTTCTACAATTAATCTAGGCCCCTTCATCAGTTGAATGACAATCTGTACCTTTGAAATTTTGATTTGCAAAGAGATAGATATGCAGATATAAAGACACATATATGGCAAGTTATATGACAATATATACTACATTTGCTCTAAAATGATATATGATCTTTTGCAAGACCATTTCTTTAAAGTTTTGTCTAACCAAGTATCTCAGTGAAATTGTTATTCCCATCTACTATATTTTTCAAACATGTGAGTGTTCTTGATCCTCTCTATCCAAACTTTTTAAATAAGAATAAAACAATAAAAAATCATTTTTGCAAATAATTACAACTTAGAAAATTCTATACACCAATTTTAAGGCTTGAATATTCCGGATCTCAACATTGTTAAATAACAGCTGCAAAAAAAGCATCAAAGGAAGCCACAGGGAAGGTAGACACAAATACTGTATCAGGAGTTATTTACCACTTTTAAAATGAGAACTAACACAACCTAACATAAGAAACTAAGCCAAAGATTTGATATAGTCACACTGAATATTAAATAACCATCATGAGTTAAGCTCTTGAATTTTATGACATACGAGGGTCTTGCTAGATGGCAAAAGAAATGTAAAAATGAAACAATGATGTCCTGGTTTAATGAAGCCAGATGTCCTGAACTTTCTTAGACAGTTATACTTCTGAGTAAGACTCAGAGTCTGGAATATTTATTTATAGCCCAAAATATTCTGACCTTTACTAACAAAAATACTATTTTTTTCTGACATCTTATTCTTTTATAACAATGCACAAAAGATATAAAATTATATTATATTTTTAGTGAATATAAACTCCTGTTTCTCTCATTGACACAATGTGTTGACTGTTGCATGTTTTAAGGGATATAAAACTACACAATCACTATTTGGCTATTTGAATTTTTCAACATAGATATTTGAGGCAATGAATTATTTTACTGTGAAGAGTGTCCCAGTTCATGAATACATATCATCAAGGATTTCTGTCTGCAAAAGAAATTGACCCCTGTCTATTATATGATATCAATGAGAGTGTTGACCTTCTTAAATCCTTGACACAGAATACAATAGGGATGCAAATGAATTATGGATTTCCCTCCATGGCACCCTGTATTATATTTCAAAAATCAAGCCAAAGAGAGACAAATCAAATTACTGCACATAGAGAAATCATTTCTATTTTGTTTCCAGCTTCTTACAAATGCAAAAGCCTAAATAGAACATTTTAGAAAGCAGAAATGTGTGTGTGAGAGAGAGAGAGAGAGTAATTGAGGAATGAGACTGAAAATACGGTGGCTGAAAACATGAAGTCAGGCAGCACATTTACAAAAATATATGTTTTCCTTCCAGGCTGCCATACCACCACCCCAAGAGCCAAGGAGTAGAGCCACCCCAGCACAGAGGAGACTTCCCAGGCCCCATCACTGCCCCAGCTCCGAGAAGCAGAGCTGCCCCCAGAACCAAGGAGGTGAGCTAAGCATGCAAAGGCAGCACACACTGCTCCCTCCAACCCCCATGAAATGTGAAGGCACGTAAACAAATCTTAAAACCAGACTTCCAGATCACCTAAAGCAAACCTAAAGGGAAAAAGATGGAAAAATCTGATACTTAACCACCTGGACTCCCTGAACTGGCAACAAAAGAGGTCCTGAAAAAAATGAAATCAGAAATAATTTCTCAGATAACAGCAGAGATTGTGCACATAGTGCAAGACATGATTAATAAATCTAGAGAAGACACAGATAAAAAAAATAGAGGAGCAGAGGAACATGGTGGAATCCCAACATAGGAAACAAATGGAATCCATAAAACAGATGCAAACAGACTTCCAGGAAATTAAAAACTCCATTCAAAGTTTACACAGCAGAATGAGCCAATGTAAGGACAGAATTTCAGACACAGAAGATAAGATTGCAATTAGTGACCAGGAAAAGAAAAATTTCTTTAAAATAGTAAGGGACCATGAGAAATCAATTTAGCAGCTGCTAGATGATGCAAAGAAGAATAATGTAAGACTGATTGGAGTCAATGAAGAAAGAGGAGAGAGTGCAGATGACATAAAAAAACTGTTCACAGAAGTAATGGCAGAAAACTTCCCAAGCAGGGGAAAAGAACTTGCATGCAGAAAAGCAGAAAAGTGAAGCATATAAGACTCCAACTAGCCATGATCAAAAAAAGCAATCTACACATAGGCATGTAATACTTAAGATTCCAGAAACCTGACAGAAGAACAAATTTCTACAAGCAGTTAGAGGAAAGAAACAAATCACACACAAAGGAAAGCCCAACAGAATCATAGCAGATGTCTCAACACAAACCCTGAAGGCAAGAAGAGCTTGGAGTGATATATTTCAAGCCCTGAAGGAAAACAGCCTCCAACCCAGATTGATGTACCCTGCAAAACTATCTTTCAAAATTGATGGTGAAAGAAGATACTTTCTTGACAAAGAGCACCTTAGGAACTTCATGAATACCAAACCAGCACTCCAAAAAATTTTAGACAATACCCTAGGAAAAGACAATGAAGATCACAACCCCAGGAAACCCAACAGAATGAATCCATCGGGCATGACAAATTAAACCCAAAGGGGGAGAATCCAACAAAAAGAAAAAGTCATGACAAGGCTTTTAAAACTTTTGACTTCATCTCCCTAATGAGTGTATAATTCAATCTTATTATTGTGCTGATTAGTATTTTTCTGATTCTGGAATTGCACACCATTCCTTGTGCTATACTGGCTATTTATCATCTTATGTCTACTTTTTAATTGGGTTGTCTATTAATGAGCTCTAAGAATTCTTTATATATTCTGCTCATAGGTTCTATGCATTGTAAATATGGTCTGTTTAAGGACTACTTTTCATTTTAATGATGTCATTTAAAGTTCTAAATTTTGATGGAATCTCATCAATTTTGTTTCTTTTATACATCATGGTTTTTGTATCCTAGGTAGTTCTTGCCTACCCTGAATTCATAAATATTTTCCCTTACAATTTCTTCTTAAAGTTTTATACTTTTAGGCTTTCTTATTTAGGTTCATAGATCCCTTCAAGTTATTTTCATGTATGGAAAAAAAGAGTTGAGTTTAATTTTTTATATACCAGGTGTTCTAGTGCCATTTGCTGAAGACACTGTCTCTTCCTCGGCTCTTGAATCGACTTTATATTCTATAAAATGCTAATGTTAAATAATCTTTCAAAACCCAGTGGACCATATATGTGTGGTTCTATTTCTAGATTCTCTGTTTTATTCAAATGATCTATATATCTTTCTTTACACCAAGACTGCCTTGATTACTGTAGCTTTAGAAGAAGTCTTAAAATTGGGTGCTAAACATCTTCCAACACTGTTTTTGTTTTTGTTTTTGGCTTTTCTGGGTCCTTTGTACTCCTACATAACTTTTAAATTTCAATATCCAGTTCTTGATTTACAGCAAGTATACATAGACCTGAATTTTTGTATATACCTTGTGTTTTCTAATCCTGCTAAATTCAAGTACAAGTTCTAGGGGCTCCTAGAGATTTCTTAGTATTTTCTCTGTAGATTATCATTTCATCTACATATAAAGATTTTGCTTCTGCCATGCCAATCCTATCCTAGTTGTGTCATTTTATTGCCAGACTATTTTGGTTTAGACCTATGTTTCAAAGTCTAATGGACAGATGAAGAGTAGGCATATATGCCCTTGTTCCCCACTTTAGGGAGAATGCATTGTATCATCTCCATTCATAGAAGGAGTTTTTGTTGGAAGTATGGAGTACATGTCTTTGATCTGTTGAGAAGGTTCTGTTCTACTTCTAATCTGATAGCTTTTGCCATGAACAGATGTAGAATTTAGTCCAATACTCTTTCTCCAATTAGTGACAGGATCATATGGCTTTCTCCTTTCCTCTGTTAAAATGATGACTTTTGGGGGTGGATCTTCCAATGCTGAACCAACACTGCCATCCCTATAATAAAACCACTTTCTACATACTGCCAGATCTGACTTCTAAAGTTTGTTTTGTTAAACAAATTTCTCTCTATGTTCATACTTTTTTCTTCTATTATGTTTATCCAGTTTTAGGATTAGCACAATGTTGATTTCGTAAAATGAGGGGAGAAGTGTTCCTTCTTTTTCCTGCTTTAATTATTTGATATAATGTGATGGACCAGCTGTCAGCAGTTGAACAGTTCCTGAATGGGGGAAAGGAGGACTGAGAAAAATCAAGAGAAGAGACAGAGTCGGGAGGGCTCCCAAGTCCGAGCAAGCAAGTTTATTTACACCTCTCTTTTATACCCTCAGTGAGTTAGGTCATTAATCATGACTTTTATACAAAAAAAACCCTGCTTCCTTGTTTGCTAGTTTTCTAGACACTCCTCGCCCTCATGGGCTACTTTGTTTCCTGGGGTTACAGAAGGTTCATCTTGTTGCTAGGGCAATCTCTAAAGGGAAACATAGGAGTTAGTGGAGACACGGTTCCCCATTACATAGTCTCCTGGCTATTTATAACAGAGGGTAAAATTAAAATGAAGCTTTTTGGCTGACACCACTCCCCACATCTCCCCCTGTTTTATATAATATGATCAAGGTCCCTTGATCACACAGATAGACTGTGCCTGTCTTAGGCGAGGAATATAAAGAAATCCCTTACCCATCATGGAGTCAAGAGCATCATTATACTCTTGCTCTGTCTTAGGTTGGTGATGTCTCATACTCCTCTTACCCGTCATTGACTACCAGCCTCTGCAGGGGATTACACCGTGGGCCTAGGCGGCGCAACATGTAATTGTAGATCATGGACACTTCCAGCCAATTTCATTGAGGAATACATAAACACCCGCAATAGCATGGGAAGGATCATGCATCCAAGAATTAACCCTCCTCCAATGATTGTTATAGATATGAGTAACCATTTAAATGAAGATGCAGATGGCAAAATTTTTCTAATTTGTTCAATAAAATCCTGTGCAGCTTGGGCTGCATCAAATTTTAGGGGCTCTGCATTTTGGAGATCCATAATTTCTTTATGAAGCCTTATTAAATCCAAATACACATTTGTACTGTGCCAAACCCCTTGTAAATGTTTTCTAATCCTATCCCACTCATAACCTGTATCATTATACATCTTAGTAGTAACACAGATCCATTGATAATCAGCATGACATTTCAGCTTGTTTCTAATTTTGAGCCCCTGTATTTTGTTTTCTAAGTATGTGACAATAGAATATAGGGCATCTATTTTTTGTTCCATCTTAAGATCTATATCCTCTTGTGTCTTTAAGGTCATAGTAACATTTTTTGACAGCTCATTAACATAATGTGCATTTTGTGTAGACTGAGAAATGGCAACAGCGGCAGTAACAGCAGTGGCTATAAGAGATATGAGTGCAACTACTCCAGCAATAATTAACCCTATTACTCTCTTTTGTCTATTTAGAGCCTCATTAATTTTTTCCAACACCTGTAATCCTTGATCTTGCTTACCATGCCCCTGTAACATTGACTGGCATCATAACAAATGCTGGCTGTTGAAAAACCATTACCTGATTCTCTGTCCGGGTAACACAATTACTTATTTGACAATCAGAAAAAGTAACATTATAATAATCATTACCATTTTGAATATTAACATTTCCCACAAGCAATACATAAGGGCGCATGACACAAGCAGTGACATTTCCTTTGGGATGATAAGAATTCTTGGGTTGGGCTTTAACCTCATCCAAAGCTGCAGCCAATTTCCAAATATATGTTTGGGCATATCCTTTATCACTCCATCATAACCCTGCAGAGAGTGGCGTTTCGCTTAATGGTGGGGGACTAGGAGAAGGGGAATTATACACCTGGGCAGAGGCATAATCTCGAGATTCAGACCAGCCCAAGACATAAGTATCAAATCCAGTAATATTATATCTCACAGGAGCGTCCGCCACACATCTCTTCCATGGAATAGTCTTATTAGAGCATTCTTTCCTCCCACAAGGTGGAAAAGTCTGAGGCACTACACCAGTAGTCTCCATACCCACAGGTAGATGTAAATGGACTCCAATGATCCCGCTTTTGCATTGATCTATCTGCCTTCCTACCAAGGTGCGAGCCCTCAGTCTTACACACCCGGTCCTGTTGATTTTGGAGAAACATATGGGGGTTCTGGTTCCTGATCCCGTATAGTTAAACGATCAGACCTCGTTCTTGTCAGGGGCCACTGGCTCATCCAACAGCCTGGTATTATTCACCCATACCATTATTTCTCCATTCTCCCAGCTCATTGGATGTACAACAGGTAGATCAGGTACGTAAGCCCAATAAAGTTCTCCATTACACACCATCATTAGATTCACCAGCAGGACAGTTGTCAGAATCATTTCTATGGGCAGAAGAACTTCCCGTGAAATGGACCAATCTTTCAGGCAGCCACCTGGTGCCTTCAGCGTCCTGTGGAAAAACACAAACATGCCCTCAACCCCATATTAATACCGGGTCGGGGCCATTCCGTACACCCGTGAGGGGATCTTTCCATTTTACCAATGCATATGATGATTTGGTCTCTGGATGCCATAATCTTTCTGCTGCAGTCAACCCTTGAGCATCCACAATCAAAAAATTCAAAACAAATAATGCATGATTTAGAGAATTTTGTGGGGATAGGGGATATAACTCCCCCTTCTTTACCTTATTTAATTGAAAGTAGCTATTGTCTTATATAGTTATACTTTTCTACAGGATGTTCAAGACCAAGTTACAGTGAGACCTATATTAAATAAAATCAATCTCTTGTTATCTAACAAGGTCAATTAAGTCTCTACAGGCACTGTCTTGGAACCATGCATAGAGCCTCTTAGCTCCTCTGTCAGTGTCAGCCATCAGGATATGTCACGGCCTTGTTAGACCATGTTGCTTCCTGCGAAAGCATGGGAGATTTTTTTTTTTCTCCAGGTGATATTCCTTTGGCACACTTTTTGTTGGATTTTTATTGTTTTGGTATTCAGCAACCTCCCTGCTCAAGAGGTTGGGTGACTCACCAAAAATGCAGGATCTCAGAGATGGTTCCCTCATGTCCTGGATCTTTTTGCTATTGCTGCTGACCTTGGAGGGCCAGGGCCAAAATATTGGCTGCCTTTTTAGCCCAAATACCTCTTCAGTTTTGACCTCTAAACTTTGGTTGTTGAACACCCAGAAGAGAAGATCAATAACATTAGCATTGTGAGAGGAGTAGTGATCTCAACTATTATAATTTTACCTGGATATAAGTATTTTGGAATAAAAATATAGTTAAACTGTCATTATTGCCAATGATATAGTTGTTTTTGTGGTTGAATCCCTGAGTAGCTTTTTATAGAAATTTATCTAAGGAAAATATATCAGCATACAAGTGTGCCTATTTTCATAGGTGGCTGGAGCATAAGAGGACAAATACCTGAATCAAAAGGTTATTACCATAAACAATGTTAGAAGACCCATACAATTAGAGGGCATGAATACATTTTGTACACCAGAAAAGGAGCAGTAATAAATATCACAGTGACATAAAACTTTATGTTCTTTACTGTAGTTTGGTACCAAAACCATCTTTCTAATAACTTTCTCTTTTTTATGACACAGAAATTAAGCTTTTGAAGATGACCAATGTGGACATATTACAATAACATATTCAGAACGTAACCAATGTAAACATTTTACAATCACATATTTAGCACTGAAACATCAATGATAACCAATGTAATCAATTTATAATAACATTTTGAGACAATATTTGTTGTGGTGTGTCTCCCATAAGATTATAAAAATTACTAGGGGGTCCCTTTAGTGAATTAAGACCAGAATAATTATTTTCTGGGTGGCCACTTCTTTATTTACCAAAGGGAGTACCCAGAGTCTCTATCTATTTTGACAAACAAAGAATAAGAATATATATATCTTCCTATTTTACAACTGCTTATTGCAATTTGATTATTGCATGTAGGTGACAATACACATTACTTTTATAAAATAAATCTCGGTGGCACTTTGATCAGTTAGCAACCTGGGAAGGAAGGCATGCCTTTAATTTAATAACATTTATCTGTAAGCGAATTTAACAATAGGTGAATATCTTTTTAAAAAAACATTTTTTTCAAAAGGTGAAAAGGAAAAGAGAAAAAAAATTGAGCTCAACTGTACAGACAACAGACAAACATATAAGACAATTTATAAAATTAGAGTGCAAGCAAATATATTTAGCCAAATTAAATCATAATATCCTTTTTATGATTATTAGATTTATAATTGTATGACTGGTCAAAAACTTTGGAATAGTCAATTAACAGAGATCTCTTGAAATTAAGAAAGCACTTTTATACCTGTAAATATTTCATTTCCAATTAAACCATAACATATCCAAAGAATTTGAGGGATGTGTATTTTCAGATTTATCCTTTTTATCTTTCACTTTCATTTTTTCGGTAAGAGCTATCAGAGAGGAGGGAGGCCATTCCTCATTATTATACTTAGCCACCTCCTCCTCCAGATCCCCAGCATCGGAGGGGTCGAGGGGTTCATCTAAACCTTCTACAAGAGGGGGAGCTGAAGGAGGGCACTCAGTTTTTCTACCTATGCACGAAATGTCCTCCGGACTAGAGGCAGCCGCGTCTTCTTGTGAGTTACCCACTGAAGTCCCCTGACGCGGGTCCAAGCTCTCCTTGATAAGACCCCAAAGGCTAAACGCATCAACAAAAAATTTGGAAGGCCCTTCCTGATCATAATAGTCTTGCAATTGTTTTCCTACTTTTAGCCAAAGTTCCAAATTAATTGATCCCTCCTCGGGAAACCATGGGCAGACTCTCTCCACAAATTCCAAAAAATGACACAACTGCTGTTGCCCAACCTTAGCTCCACGAGACCGAAGCATCCTTTTTAATATCTGAGCAAAGAGCATCTGACTACTATTAGTCCCCATATTTTATATTGCCACTCTGTACTTACTTGTCCGAGCTCACAATTTTCTACCTTATTCCATAATTCTAAACTAACAGTTCCCTCCGTGGGGAACCAGGGGCAGACCTTTTCAACAAACTCTAAAAAGTCACAGAGCTGTTGATGCCCGACGTGCGCACCTCGGGCCCGTAACATATTTTTAAGCGTTTGAGCGAACAGCGCCCTGCTACTGCCTTGCCCCATACTCTCCTGAGTATTATCGCCGCCCGTCACTTACCGAGCGCCCTCTTATTCCCGTGGCGTCCTTCACTCTGGTATCCCCCGTATTCAGGTCCCTGTTCGGGCGCCACCTGTGACGGACCAGCCGTCAGCAGTTGAACAGTTCCTGAATGGGGGAAAGGAGGACTGAGAAAAATCAAGAGAAGAGACAGAGTCGGGAGGGCTCCCAAGTCCGAGCAAGCAAGTTTATTTACACCTCTCTTTTATACCCTCAGTGAGTTAGGTCATTAATCATGACCTTTATACAAAAAAACACCTGCTTCCTTGTTTGCTAGTTTTCTAGACACTCCTCGCCCTCATGGGCTACTTTGTTTCCTGGGGTTACAGAAGGTTCATCTTGTTGCTAGGGCAATCTCTAAAGGGAAACATAGGAGTTAGTGGAGACACGGTTCCCCATTACATAGTCTCCTGGTTATTTATAACAGAGGGTAAAATTAAAATGAAGCTTTTTGGCTGACACCGCTCTCCACAATATAATTTATCAGCTAAAATGTATATGAGCCTGCTGTTGTCATATAGGTAGGTTTTCAAGCTAGGAATATACTTTCTTTAATAGGTGCTATTCCAATTTTATATTTCCTCCAGAGTTAGTTTCATTAATTTGTCTTCCAAGGTACTTCTTAGAAGTTGTCAAACTTATTTAAAAAAAGATTTTTGTAATATGCTTTCTATATCCTTTTAAATTCTGTAAAATCTGTGGTAATGTCTCCTAGATCTTAGTATTGTAATTTAAAAAATGTATAACTGATATTGTGTAACAGGAAGAAAAGGTCAAAAAGATCAGGGGAATTGGGAGAGGTAGGGGAAGGGGAAAAAGGGAAAGGAAAAAATATGAGAAGAGGAAAAAAATGGAAACAAAGTCTTTGCAAATAGGGAAGGGTGGAGGGGGTGAAGGGAGGGCAAGGGAAGGGGAAAACTATAAGAACTAAGAGACTCATGTAAAGGTACAAGATCCCAATGAGGAATGTAACTGTATTGTATACCTAAAATGTACCAATAAAGTTAATGAGGGAAAAAAATCACAATATACATTCTTTTCATCTGCACATGGGTTATTCTCTAAAATAGACCACATACTCACTCATAGAACATGTTTAAGTAAGTGCAAACGAATTGAAGTGATCCCCTGTATATTATCAGACCATAGTGTGGTGAAATTGGAGATCAATAGCAACTGAAACTGCAAAAATTTCATAAGCACATGGAAATTCAAAACCACACTTCTGAATAACCAATGGGTCACAGAGGAAATGAAAGAAATCAGACAGTTCCTACAACTAAGCAACAACAATACAACATATCGGAATCTATGGGACACAATGGAAGCAGTCTTATGAGGGAAATTCATAGCAGTGAATACTCATATTACGAAAAGAGAGTGAGCCCAATTAAACAACCTGATGCTGAACCTCAAGTTTCTAGCAAAAGAAGAGCAGGACAAATCCAAAGCTCATACAAGGGAGGAAATTATAAAGATCAGAGGAGAAATCAATGCAATGAAGACTAAGAGAATGATAGAAAAACTCAATGAGGCCAAGAGTTGTTTCTTCAAAGGAATAAACAAAATTGACAAACCCTTAGCCAACCTTATCAGAAAAAGGAAAGAAAAGGCCCAAATCCTGCAATTAGGAATGAAAAGGGTGAAATTACAACAGACCCAGCAGAAATCCAGAGGATCATCAATACCTACTTCCAGAACCTATACACCAATAAGATGGAAAACACAGAAGAAATGGACAGATTCCTAGATAAGTATGAATTATCAAAGTTGAACAAAGACCCAAAAATTCTAAACAACAAAATATCAATTAATGAAATTGAAAACGTAATTAAAAACTTATCAACTAAGAAAAGCCCTGGGCCTGATGGCTTCACTGCTGAATTCTACAAGACATTTAGAGAGGAACTGTTGCCACTACTGTTTAAATTCTTCAATGAAACTGAAAGGGAAGCAATACTCCCAAATTCATTCCTGGAAGCAAGCATCGCCTTGATCCCCAAAAGCAGAGAAAGAGCCAACTGAAAAACAGAACTATAGGCCAAGCTCACTATGATCAACCTATACAGTCAATTTTATTTCTGCTCATGTATATTATAACCTATTGAATTTTTAGATTAAGTAAAACACAATTTTAGGTGTGTCGATGAATGAGTGACATGTAGGCTATGAAATTGAGAGGGGAGACCCATCTAGCATGTAGGCAGCACCAACCAATAGGCTTATAATGTAGATGGAATAAAAAAGGGAAAGAAGGAAATGCCCCCATTTCAAAAAGCAGTAGTCTTCCTGAGCAAATCAACCCTTTGCTGTGGTCAGCTTTGGATGTTTGTCTCTAAGTACCCAGTTTCTGAAGCCTTCCAAGTCAGACTTGCACTTGTGAGCTTCAAGGTCTTGACCCTTGGATTGATCCTGCATCTTTGATCCTCCTTCTTCTGTGGCTTCCATCTTCTTGGGTTGAGCAGCTACTGGATCCTCTCACTCTCCTGTGCCTTCCTGTAAACCTTCCTAATAAATCCCCTTGCATAATTATATATATATATTTTCTATTGATTCTGTTTCTTTGGAGAATCCTAACTAATACACACTTGTAATATAGTGATGAAAGAAAAAATAATACTCTTTTCCATTATCCACAGGAGAGAAATAGGAAACTGTGACAAATAATCAAAAAAATAATAATTGTACAAGGTGGAAAATACTATTAAAAATGTATGTAATATTAAAAAATATAAAACTCATTTCAGAAGAGCACAGTACTTCAGTATGAAACATGAATTCTTTATGAGAAGAAACATAGGCAGTCAGGGAGTGGAGCCAGGCTACTAGTGTGGAGAAGTGTATGCAAAACTTCCTCATCTGTGATGTGACATTGGGTTTTTGTAAACTCAATTTACCCATGGTGGACATGTTTGCAAAACAGAAATCAGCAAACATCAGGTATCAGGACTTTTATTCTTTCTTTTTCTCCCAGGATCTGTTTTTAAATATTTTCCATCAAACAAATACAAACATGGAAAAAAATGTAAGATGGTGCATTTAAGAGCAAAATTATACACAATCTTTATGTCTAACATGAAGAGATGACTGTTCAATATTTATTATTAATTATGCATTTTTTCTGATCAAACTAAATGAATTTTGAGTGAACACGATAGGTTTATTTAGAAGGATACCAAATTATTAGCTGAACTTCATTTATTCTTTACTCATTATTTTCTGGTAAAACACAGTTAATACATAATAGAAGTTTGTTGAGAAGAACAAATTTAACACTACATATGATATGTATGAGTAAAATTTCCTGGCATATACAGAAATCTTCATCAAGGTTGTCCAGTATGATTAGTAATATTTGTAATATCAATATTATTTTCACTCACTCCTCCTCACTTTTGACACTATAGTCATACCAAAGTCTAAATGCAAGATACTTTGTCCTTACCTTGGACATTTTTGTCTCCTGGTCTTCTCTTGATCTAAATAATCCCTGTCTATGTGGAAACATTGTATCCATCCATCAAGTCTCACATGCTTTCTTTCTCTCCTCCTTTTCCCTGTTCACCTGTCTTAGCCTTACACTTCCTTTGAAAGGACTTAGATGAGCATATGAGCCACAGCTGCAATTTATATTTTTTATTTACATGGCTTTATCATTCAGATTAAGTTCTGGAAAGTAATGAGCTTGTTTTTCTGTGGAGAACTTTTCCATTTTTATTTGCTTCAGGGTTTCATGGTACTTGTTAATGGTATAGTATGGAAAAAATATAACATCATGATATATTTATCAGTGTTATTTTATGAGTACTCAACTTTAAATTATTTAAATTAAGATTAAATAATTATGTTTTTTACACATAAAGTAACATTTTAACAATATAACTTACTATTTAAAGATGTTTTGCTTGAAATCATCGCAGGTATAAAATTATGTGTTCATGTTGATCATACTAATAAATATTCTACCATATTGTAATTTTATTAAACCTGTGTCTTTTCCCATTTTTAAAGAAGACATATGCACACAAACAGATAAATAACTATCCCAGAAAATTCAGTCATGAATTTTAACACCAAGAACAAAAACAATGGTCTAAAAATTGAAGTAAATAAAGATTGTACTTTGTTTCTTTTAGTTATTCTGATTTTAATTATATTTACCAATTTATTTTACTTAAATCCACAACTATTTCTTTAGCCTACAGCACTCAGTTTCTCATTTTAGTGCAGTTTTTAAAATTTGAAGTATGCAAAGACATCCTTAAAGTGATCTATTTATTTTAAGCAATACTGGAATGCACTACAGACATATTTCTAGAGATTTTTTCCAATATTTTTTAAAGGTCAGTAGAGCAACTTGGCGTCCTGATATCTGTCTGTTTACTCATTCTCTAAGTCCTCGGCATACTGAAGTACTCAAATAAAAGGGGAAAGGACATAAACTTCTTTTGTATCCCTCTGACATCTATTATTACCTGTTTTTTTTCTCTGCTCATAGACAAAAAATTATATTAATGAAAAAGTAATTTATTTTTCATTGTAAATTATAAATCAAAACTATTGAACAGCTGAAAACAGTAATCAAAATAATTCTGCTCTGACATATTCTTCTTTTAAAAAATGTTCCTTGTTTAGGTTTTGTTCCAGAGTCTTTCAGTCTGTCTTGTGTGTCCAGTAATTGCTACTTTCTATTAAATCTTTAGACTAAATAGATGAATCATAAATGTAGGTATATATATGTAGATCATAAATGACTAGAAATCTCTTAAAATACCTATGTTTTATCTAATAAATTAACTTCAAAACTATATTTCAAGTGAAAAATGTGTTTAATATTACTTATATCCTTCTTTACTATCTGAATCAAGAATACCAAAAATTGGAATTCACATATCCATTCATATATTTTTTTCTTTCACTGCAGATTAAGATTGCAATCAATGCCTATCTAAACTAAGTTTCTGACAAATGTGGATTTTATGCCTTGGCTAGACCCATGTCATTCAATGCTATAAGTGTTTCATAGATCCATATATGACATATTGAGGATTATCATGTTCATACATACATGTATGAACAAAATATTACAACTAGTTCAACTACTCACTAAGGAAAATTTTATCCATATAGTGCACTGATCAAACATTGTGCAAAACCCCAGGATTAGAGTGATGAACACAAAAGTACCTCTAGATAGAATGACACTTTCCCAAACCATGTCCAAAGCCAGGAGTATTGATGTTCAACTATGAAGATGTAACTCCTATCACTGGAACTTTTTTGGTAATACTCATGGTATTAGGGTAGGTGGCAGTGGTGGAAAGATGAGATGATGAATATATTACAAATGAAAAAGAAATTTCCTCAGGGTCACAGAAAGTTTCCATGCGATTAAAGTTCAGTCTGTTCTAATTTCTACTTCTTACTGCACAATGTGCCAGATGGAAACATAGTCAAAGTAAAACCCTCTCTGAAGATAGCTACTTTCAGAGATTAAAGAGAACATTGCAAAGAAACAGTTTTTCTTAAAGCTGTCACTGTGGAAGTCAGCTATAAGAAATGATGACAGATGTTCTAGAAATGTGGTGTTCCTGCAGAGAAGTGATTCTGATGTCAGTTTCTTTCAACATCAACAATTACTCTGCTCTGAGAAATAATCGATAAAATTTAAACGTTTATTTACCTTAAGAGATTTCAACACTGCCCTTTAAATTTCATGAACTAGGGACCAGGGATTTAGCTCAGTGGTTTTGCCGCTTGCTGCGCAAGCGCAAGGACCCGAGTTCGATTCCCGGTACCAAAAAAAAAAAAATTGCATGAACTAGTGATATATTCAAATTACATGTTTGTGGGTCTCTCGTATTCTCTGATTTACTATGTGTTCTTCAAATCCTATTTTCCTTGGCATTATTATCCTTCTTTGACCTGTAACAGGAGTAAAAGTTAAATGAATGGTCGAAGGAGTCATCAGCTCTCAGTTGGAAAAAAACCAAATACTTCACTTGGGATATATGAAGAATAAAAATAATTGAAATAAGACAAATCTTCACAAGGTAATGAGTAGCTAGTATGAGAAATTAAAATAGAAACATGGGCCAAAATACTATGAAAATAATTGTTACTAATAATAATTGTTACTTGGATAAAGTCTACTGCTTCATAATTCATAAGAAAGGCTAACATTTATACTCAATATATTAAAATCAGTGTAATATACAACATATAATAAAAATAAGCAAAGATTCTTTGAAGTCTGAACCCAAAGTACTCTATTATTTCATTGATTCAACAAAGCTGCTGCCCAATGAGCAAATAGTTATTGATTTCTTTCTTCTTTATTGAGCTGAAAGCTAGTCAAATCATACTAGTTATTTCCAAATATCAATAAACTGAGGACAACTGACAGACAAAATATTATAAAAGAAATGGTTGAAGGTAGGAGAGGGCTAAAAAAATCATGAAAATTCCTAGGTCATGATCCATAATGGAAAGGAAATGCAGGGAGATGAGCTCTTCTTTCGGGGCCATTTTTATCTTCAGTGTATTTTCAATGGGTACAGATGATCCAGAAGTTTTAGATGCTTTTATCTTTCTTATGAGCTAGACTCTGGGCCCTTTGACACCACATTCATACTCATTTAGGTTTAGGGATGAGGCAAAGTAGATAACACCTTGCTTTCCCCACCTCATCTTGCTGGGGTGCCTCAGCTTTCAATCTTTTTAGCTGCTTGTCTCTAAGTTGCCTTTTTCTCCCACAGAAACTTCCAGGTTATGAACCAGGAAATGCCCTTCAGGAGTAATAACCATCCCAGCAGAACTCTCTTTCATATGAAATCTAAAAAAGGTAAACTCACAGAAGCAGACACCAGAATATTATTTTTTGGTGACTATGGAAAACTTTGGGTGTGCACAGTTTCAGTTAGACAAGCAGAATAAGTTCTGGATACCTATTGCATAACTTTGTGCCTTCAGTTTGTAATAATGTGTTGTATATTTGAAAATTGTCAAGAGAGTAGGTTTTACATGTTTATACAGCAAAAAAGATAGTGTTACATCATAGACATATTAACAAGTTTAACTTAATTATTCCAGTGTATATTAATACATAGAACATCATTCTGTATCCCATAAATATATACAATTTTTAGTTGTAAATTATAAATGACAAAATAAATAAAAATAAAAGTAATATATATTCTTCTCCTAAATGCAATCGTTTTCCTGTTCTTTAAAATAGCATTTTTTTCCTCTAAGCAACTCAGCATCCATAGACTTTCAACTTCTTTCATAATGTTTTCATACCTTTTTATACCTGCTATGTACAAGAACTTATACGAGCAAGAACTCAAAATACTATTTTATTAGACTCCAAATTTTGCATGTCTTTTACCACAGAAAAATGCCGGTCCACTCTATCAACATCAAATGTGTTCTCTATATATTTCATTGTAGATCTCAAAGAAAATTATTTATTCCCTTGGATTTTAAACTATCATCACATGAAGTTTAAAAGTATTTATAAGAACCCAACTAAAATATGTTAAAATTATTCTCTATATATGTTTCCATGTTAGCATACTACATATTTGAAAGTACCATGACCAACATATTAGAAAAAGGTGTTTAGAATTAAGGGATTTCAACATAGGCATGTTTCTGTTGTCCCAATTTGTACAATTATTTCTAAAACATGTTTTTGTATGTGCTGAAATGTAAAGGACAAGGAAGCCACAATCTCTTCACATTTTAAGTGATGTAGAACTGGTTTAGTTAAAGCAATTGTGAATAATTGTCACTTGGAGTCACTTAAAATATCCATTGAGATTGCCCAAGCCTTATTTTAACACAGAGCATTTTGGTTAATATAAGGCTGCTACATTCTTCTCTTCCTATCCATTTTAACCTTTTAGAGAAGTGCCATTCTGGCTGAGGCACAGAACTGGCCTTGTTGTCCCACCTGATGGGCTATCATTAGCGTTGTTTGGTGTGGAATATTCACACCCACACCTTGGACCACAGGGCCTCATTACTCACAGAGATAAATGATCCCTACCGAGTAAATTACAGCTTGGTCCCTTCATTGTCCCCAAGTAACAGCCAGTTTGAAAATTCACACATACACGCACACATAAAAATATATTGAGATAATGAATGGTCTTTTCCATTTTAGAGGGACAAAAACTAAATTTTAGTCTCAGTAGAGAAACATTTATGAGCACATTATTGTCCACCAACTTAATTGGCCAAAACCCTGTAAAATCATGGAGATATAAAAGACATATTTACATGCTAATTATCTTTGATATGTTCTTGAGGAATTTACTTTTGCTAAACATTTCATAAGGTTTACTTGATGATGAATTGGTGAAAACAAAAGGACATTTTCATGATAAAATTCCAAGTGCTTACCACATTTTCAATATACAAGGTAGATTTTCATATAAATAAACATTATATACATGAAATAAACACAACAGATCATCTTGGTAAACTATATATTTATATGTTTATATAACTTTATATGCAGAGTTATATTTTATTCTTCTCATTCCTTCTCCACTCTTATTCAAGCTGTTATCCAGCTCTGTCACTTGACCTCTGAAATATGTCACAAGTCAGTTCTCTGCTCACCTCCTCATTGTCCTCCCCGGACCAAGCCATCATCCTTATTGGGTAATTACAAGTCAGAAATATTCTCCTACAGACCACTTTTGAACTTTACCTTGTTCATAAAGCAGTCAGAGAGACTTTTTTTTTTTCAGACTCTACACCTGATCCCATAATTGCCTCTCTTAAAACCTACAAGCACTTCTCATCACATCACAAGCTCAACTTTGATTCAATCTCTTTGGTCCTTATTTGTCATTGTTCTGTATCCCTCTCTCACTTCTGTCTTGCAAATTCCAGTGGCACTAGCTCTCTGGTTCTTCACAGTCACTTTCATTCTCTTCAACACACCTTTCCCCTGGGCCTGAGATCCTCTCACAACTAAGATTTTCTAGATTGGCTTCTTGTCATCTTATTCTTCTTAAGATTCTATAAAAATGTTACGTCCTTGTTGTGGCTTATATCTAGATGTTCCACTGGCACTGCCCTAATTCCTGTAGTCTGAATAAGATAAAAGGAGCAGAGAGACACTGTTGAGGTCCCTTGTTATCCTGGCTACCTTGTGCACACCGTGTTGTTTCTCCTCTGTGATGCCTGTTTGTCATCCCTGCCTTGGAGCCAGCCAATGATGGACTGAAACCTCTACAAACTGTAGGCCAAATAAACCCTTCCCCTCTAACTTTGGGTGTCAGGTATTTTGTCTCAGCAAGAAAGAAAAGTAACTAACACAGGCCTGCAAGAGTATCTATTGATCCCCAATCTGAAGAGACCATGCTGTTGCTGGCCCTAACATGGTCTTTTTGTCATTCTCCCCATAACATTCACTACTTTATGATATTTTCTTGTTTATTATCATTTTTGGAGACTGTAAGCTTGGTGGTGTGAGACTGATCCTACTTTCCTGGCCACTGTACCTGAAATGCCCACAGTGTTCTCTGGCATAGCACAAAGCTTTCGGTATAACTTTATTTGGTGAAAATATAAATGAAAAATATGTGAACTATGAACTGGACTGAGGTTTTAAGAACATAAATAAATGCAATAAAGTAAATCTATTTTCCTTCTTATCTTAAATAAAGTCTATAATAGAAGAGAGGTTTGAAGGCCAGCATTCTAAGACTTTTTATTGGTTATAATTAGCAAAATAAATGTTATTCAGGGTTAATTATATGTTCATGCTCTGGTTTTAAAGAGTAGAGCTAAATGTATTTACATATGTCTTTATTTCAAAAATACTCAAATATATAGGAAAGTCTCTTACTTGGAGTAGGTGTCAAGAAATTTATTTTATGATTTTCTATGTTTGCAAAGGTACTTTATCAAAATACTGCTACCCACGTGTGTGAATTCATTTGAGCAACCCACTATTCTGATATTTTCCATTTCATTTCCTCTTCACTTGAGGAGTCAACTGGTAGGTGACTTCCTAATTGTATTATTTTCAATGATCAGTGCCAGTAATTTAAAAACCTAGGTGCTCACCGGGATTACATATCAAAAGCTTTGTGGATATATGAATTCTGTGGTTTGTACTCCAGAAATTCTCGTTCTTGTTCTCTTTTCTCTAGGGCCAAGGAATCTGTATTTTCTTAAATACTCAGAGTGATGCTGATGTGGAGTGGACTTGTGGCTCCCACAGGCACAGGAAACCCTGGCTCCCAGGCCGCTCATCCTGATGTATTCTCTCTATGTAGAATAAAAGGTATATTGGATAAAAATGTTGCAAATAAAGTTTATTGGGTTTTCTAATTTAGGATTTTTCAGAGAGAATATTTGTTCCTTAGGATTCAATCTGCAAACATCCTTCTGGAAAGATAGTGGAAATAGAGGTTTTGCCATTATTTCCTGTCAGGAGTAAACTCCAGGTTATCAGAGATATGAAGAAAACAAGAATGAAAATGAGACTGCTAGAAACAAGGAGCTAAGATCCAACATTCAGAACATTGTAAAAGCCTTAGTCTTGATGTAATAGTACCTTGACAAAGAGTGATAGTAGTGTTCAGGATCCAAACTGTTTTTGACATCAATTCCAAAAGGAATATGTAAAATCAAGATTTGAAACTCAAGAACATTTTAAAGTCATTAGTAATTATGTTTAGAGAATTTTAACAAAAATTATATAAAAATTCAAAGGTTAATTGATTTTACAAAATACTTCCTATGTATTTAATGATTTGATTGGAGAAGAGAAAATTATCCGAGTGGATAAACTGTGTTTCTTCCTTTGCTAATTTCATTTCGCTAAGAGCTCCACCCTTGCTATTGCTTCATAGGTGCTTCATGTGCACATTAATCCTTCTTGAAATTGACACTCATTTAAGCAGGTACATAGGTGACCAGAGAGTTGTTCATAGCATGAGGAAGCTCCACCATTGGAGAAGTAAAGGAGCGAGCACATTAGTTTGAGCCTTGTGGAAGGCTTTTGTGAGCTATGTTAAAGGACTAAACCTGAGCACTTTAATGCAACCTGGGTACAGTCAGTTTACATAGGAGGAGCAGTGCCCTGTGATCCATCATCTGTACTAGGATAAGTCCAATTCAGTAGGATTGGAATCTCTGCAGGAGAGTCAGTGCTCAGCTATGTCATCTTTCCCTACCATTGGCACCAAACCCTCCAACCTACAAACTGCTCAGAGAAATTACCGATTTTTAGAGCCCTGAATGAAAATTGAAATCATAGAGAATACTCTGTAATGAAGAATCTTAAGTAAATGCTAATTTAATTAATAGAAATTATGGAGAACTTTGAGTAAACATTGATTTCATTTTATGTAGAAACTGGCTTATTTCACTGGTAATTAACCTATGGGGTGTGGATTATACCTGGTTATTACCACTGAAAGCTATAAAAGGTTTGCTATCACTGGTTTATCACTTGTAATATACAATTGAATATTATTTTTCCCAAAGCTAGTATAAATAAAGGGGTGTTTAATTTATTCCTGCATTTCTTATCCCAAACATGCAAGTCTTCTTCACCACAGTATGTCCCATCCTATAATAGACACCCCGGCCACTATCTAGAAAACAAAAGTGGGAGGAGGACAGAAATGACATGTCCTATGTTTAGAATTACCATCATTCAAATTATCCTGTACTTGAGGCCACTTTGGGGCACTTTTATATACTCTATTTCAATAATATTCAATATTGAGGGAAAATGTAAAACAAATTTAATTTCATACTAGTAGTCTCAGTATTCCTCCTCATTCTCTGCATTGCTTTTTAAAGAAAGAATGTATTCTTTATACATTTTGGAAGTAAAGGCATTTGGAGAAGGCATTACTAATTTGTTAAAGTATCTTATTTAGGAATATTCTTTGGTCATTTGCATTTGAAACACTGTCCTTATAGTATTGGCTAGTCAGTTTTTCTTCTTTTAAAGTAGAAACATATATGTTAGCAACTGAATGTGGTTTATTGAGTGTATGGTATTGCATGTGGAAAAGAGGCTAAGAATATTCCTATACTACTTTGACAAACACCTTCTTCTCAGGGTGTTCTCGTGACCAGGATAGAAGCTATTATGGAAAGAAGAACAAGGATGCTTTTTTGATTTTGACCTAACTTTGTGGCTTTGGTTACCAATCTGTCTAGGGCAGCCATCACCTCTACAATTTTTCAGGACAGAGAATTAATCCAGAATCAGAGATTTAGTTCTCTACACAAAGATAATGGTCAGTGTAAAGAAACATCATTATTTTAAGGTTCGAGGCCCTTGACTTAATGCTGACTTAATGGAGAAACAATTACTCCATGCTGTACCAAGAAGGATAATGGGAGATTGTGTAGGATCAGAATTAGTAAGGATAGACCCAACATGAAGAGTGGAAGAAAAGTACTCCTATTCAAAAATCTTTTGTATTTTAAATGATAAAGCAAAGACAAAGAGAAGGTAAAAGACTTCTTCAATATCATACATTACTTTGGCATCTCTGCTAAGTAAAGGACAAAAATACACATTTTTAACTTTTCCCCACTTTTAATGGAGAGATTATGGGAATTGCTTCATCCAGGCCAACAACTGATTGACTCATTAATTAAGTCAACAAATATTTGTTGAATATCTACTGTATGGCAGGCACTGTGCTATGTAATAAAGGTATGGCAGTGAGCCAAACATACAAAAATCCCTATCTCATGGAGTGCATACTCTTCTAGGGAAAAAGACAATAAACAAAAGATGTAAGTAAACTATTCCATGTGTTACATGTTGAAAAGTGCTCAGCAGGAAGGTAGAGTAAGCTAGAGGGTAAGGAAAGTTTCAGAAGGGAAAGGAGTATACATTCACCAGGGGAGCCAAGAAATTCCTCACTGAGAAAGTGTCATTTGGATAAAATTCTGAAGGAAGGGCTAAATTCATTTGAAGATCCTGGAAAGAGCAAAAGAAGCAATTTAGTATTTCAATGCAGATGCTGCAAGGCAAGATCAAGGATATGTCTGTAAGTTCCAGAAAAACAATAAAACAGGCAAGATGGGACCGAGTATGCAAGGAGTAAGAACAACTGAGAAAGTGATGGAAAGGGAGAGGTTTAGATCTCTCATGTCCCATTACCCTGGATAGAATCTCAGGATCTTGAGTGGAGCCAAGAGGATATGCAACGGTAGCTCAGTAGCGTGAATCTGGCTATCGGTTCATAATCATGGGCACCTCAAATCCTCAGGGAAAATGAGCAAGTTAAATTAGTCTTTTGGAATCCTGGTTATGGTTAATCCTTGGGTTCAGCATAGCCCTCCCCGCCCCAAAAATGTGAGACATAAAATTTTAATAGTTAGCATTTCATATATCTTTATGGACATAATAATTGTTGATAAAATGCTTTAATAATACAGCATGCTTGAATATATATATATATATATATAAATTATGTACATGTCTATTAATTTTTATTAGTACATGTTGACAGTTTACATTCCTTGTGAGGAGTTGATATATATATATATATAGTATATCTGAATTTGATTTTTCAGCCCATTTCCCTACCCTCTCACCATCTGTTGATCTGCTTTCCATTTCATAAAGATCTATCTCCCTACTTCCTATTATCTTTTATTTTGCTCTTTATTCATAATTAGCATTTCTTATAAGAGAAATCATTCAATATTTAGGCTAGTGCATCTGATTTATTTCATTTAACTTTATAGTCTCAAAGTACATCCATTTTCCTACAAATGACTTGTTTATCTTTTATAGCAAAGTATTATTCCATTGTGTGTAAACACCACATTTTCATGATCCATTCATCTATTGATGGACATATAGGCTGTTTCCAGGATTTAGCTATTATGAATTGTTCTGCTATAAACATTGGTATGCATGTATCACTGTAAAATGATGTCTTTTACTCTTTCAGGAAGACATGTAGAAAGAGAATAGCTGGATCAAATGGAAATTTTAGTTTTAGTTTTTGAGGAAATGTAATTTTTTCAAAACTTTGGATTTGCATATTTAGCTTTTTTGTATATAGTGTCTAACACATAACTTAATTTTTAGAGTTAGTCCTATTGTAAATGAATTATCCAAATCAGTCTTCTGTTAGAAAATAGCACAGCCTCACTTTGCAATTCAAATATGCATGTTACATGTCTTGAAGAATACTACAGAAATCAGAGATAAGGAAATTTTTGAAACACCTTTCTTAAGGATCTGTTGCTAACACCAATTAATTCAAGATTAAAATCATATAAATATACTGTTTCAGTTTATTTGTTTTTATGAGATCCCATAATACTTTAGGACATGAACTCTGTTTTGTTTTGTTTTGTTTTGTTTTGTTTTTTTGGTACCAGGGATAGAACTTGGGTCCTTGCGCTCGCACAGCAGGTGGTGAAACCACTGAGCTAAATCCCCGGCCCAGGACATGAACTCTGAAATCCATCACCTGTAATTGTGTCCCAGCTTTGCCATGTTGCACCTTGTTGGACTTAGAGAATCATTCATCTTACCTTTGCCTCATTTTTATATTATGTGAAACAGAAAACACTGGGACTTACCTCACAGGGATGTTATAAAGATTATATGATTAATAAATGCAAGCTTTTTGAACACAACTCTACAATTCCACTCTTTTCCTTAACTTATCCGCTTGGAACTTTAGGCCCACAGTCTATAAATAGGTCTATCAAAACATATGCTTCAGAGGTCAACATGGTGTGTTCATTAACCAATATCTTTTATAGGATCATGTATGGTGTGTGTGCATGTGCTTGATAGAGCTGAGAAAATATATATGTTTTTAACCCTTTGTAGAATCTGTACAACTATTTCAAATGCCTGGAAATCTGTAGTCTTTTTGTATCATTTTATTTCCTCATCATTTTTTGACAGATGGAACTTCCTAAACTGCTTTTAAGTAAGAGATACTTAGAGATAATTATATGATAATTTCCAATACTAAAGAATCCAGAAAAAAATGAAGATATTTTGGAATTGCAAATACTTTAGAGATATTTCACCTGACAGGTATATTGTAGCCAATATGTAACCGAGGTTTCCCATTTGGTTAGAAAGCATCTGGAGTGCCAATAGTATTAGAACTCCTGAACTAAATTATTTTACTTTCTCTGTCAAATTTAATAATTTCAGTGTAAAAAGAAAAAAAGTATTCCTAACCTCTTGTTGAGATGGCACTTAGTTTTGCCACATTCCTTCTCTGTGTCCATGTGCAGTCACTTCCTAAGGCAGGCACACTCTAAGGTGGGACCCACTGAGTCAGGTTTGACTTTCATCTGATACACAGAATGTGGCAAAAGTACTGGGCTTCCATCCGCATGGTTATGTTATATGTTGTCAGTGTCTGCTTCAGTGGATTGG
Source organism: Heterocephalus glaber (assembly GCF_053883595.1). Classification (NCBI taxonomy): domain Eukaryota; kingdom Metazoa; phylum Chordata; class Mammalia; order Rodentia; family Bathyergidae; genus Heterocephalus; species Heterocephalus glaber. The sequence continues at coordinate 7,428,326 of NW_028258142.1, read as the reverse complement.
AATGAGATGTTTTCCTGCTGGCCAGGAAGAAGCAAACAGCCCTAGTGTAGATCCTAGATGGGGACTATGTGGGAGGAGGCTAATCTCTATAAATATATTTTTGAATATCCCTACACACTCAGACCTTGTCTTTTACACTGAAATTATCTGAATTGAATTTGGGCTTCTTTCTATATTCTTGTTTATGACCCCCCAAAATTGACACACTTGAATTTTCCAGCATCATCTCTTCTGCCTGCCTTTTCCAAATATAGTCCTGTACTTCCTGCAGCAGGAAGAAAAGCTATTGTTTCTGGGAACAGATAGTTCTCAGTTCAACAAGAACCAAACTTGGTAAAAAATAAATAAATAAATAGAGCCAAACTTGGTAACATGGTGTCATTTCTTCTGGTATTATCTTAGCACCATTTTATTTGTTATTTATGATATTACATCTCTGTGCCCTTACTAGATTGGTTAGAACTGTCTCCTCTCTTTCCAGATTTCACATATATTCCAACATTGTCACTGTTTTGGCCACTATCATCATAATGGAAATTTAATTTTTGATAATGGTGTCATTGACAGTACCAGTAGTCTTCCATTTCCTAGGTGGTCAGCTCTGCAATCTTTAGTCTTCATCATGAGCCCTTATATATGTTACTTTCTTTTCTCATGTTGCAAATATCATTAAATCATAAAAATCACTAAATCATGAAAGTTTACAAAGAAAAGAAACATGTCCCTCCTTGTACTTTTTCTCCTTTGAGGAAATATGTATTTTAACCAATTACATCTTGTATAACATAGACTAAATTAAAATTCAATCTCCCTAAGTATCTATGATTACTGTGTAATAATGCTTAATATCAGATAATACCCATTTCAAAATATTATCTCAAAATCACTTCACCTTCATTAGCATTTGTACTTTCATAGTTTCTTTTCATTTGTTTCTTCTAGACTGATGCTTGTCCCTGGACTTTTTCCATTTTCTTCTCATAAAAGATGTGTTAAAAATAAATCATAAAGTAGATACCTAAAAAATTTCTGGAATGTATTGATCTTGTTTTGTGATTTCAGAACATTTTGTAACAAACACAAGGAATTTTGTCTTGAAAGCTGATCTGCTTTATTGTATCTGTATATCTTTCAATATCTCCTTGCTCTCTTGGCACCCCTCTGAAAGCTACAGTTTGTAGCACTATACTCCTTAGTAGACAAAGGATGAAGTTAGTCTCTACACTGTGAATTTTACATAGAAAAAGCCCTCCATACCCAAATGAATATAGTCACACAATGAATAAAGACACTGTGGCAGGCCATGGGAATATAATGTATGTCAGAGCACTTGCCTTGTGCTCTTCTACTAGGGATAGCACATGGAATAGAGACATTTTCTTCATTTCTTAGAATAACCTTTGATAAAAGGCAAGGACACAGCTCTGTATTATAACTTAATTAAGGCAATTCTTTGTAGGCACTAAGCAAGTAGAGTCTTGGCATGAGGCTTGAACTGTCTGTGGGGATCAAACTGAGGGACCCTGTAGTCTTGGAGTTGATATGTTCAAGATCTGCTAGCTTCTCTCCCTGTTTTTACCTGCAGGGCTTTCCCTCTTTATCTGTTTCTTTTTCAGTGACTTGAGTAGGAAATATAGCACCAACTATTTGTACATCCCTGTAAGCAAATAATTGACTTATATCACTCACATCTTTGATTACTGTAAATACTTTATTTTCTTCATTTTCTAGCAAAATTTTAATGTCACCTCTTTAAAATTATTTGATTGTATTTATGAAACCAAATTAATACTGTTGATCATAAACTCTTAAAATTACTTGAAATCAACACTTCATATTAACATTCTAGTGTGGACAAATATGTGATCCTTATGTATGAATAAGTAAGTCCAGCAGCACAGAAGATGGTTTTGATAAAAAATACCTGGACTCACTCATTTCACAGCTTCATCTGGAGGGCACCTGCTGTGTAAACTGCCCCATTGTAATGGTCCACTCCCTCTAATGTTTCAGACAGAATTATTAATTTATTTGATTTCATAAAATATACACAATTTCTGGAGCCCTATTTCAGAAGTTTGGGGTTGTAGACAAAAAAAATGGAGGAGGAAAAATGTATATTCTTTCTTCCCAGAGGAAACAGAGAACAATGACATTCCTTTAATACCTGATATGGCAAAGCACATCCAGACTGTAACTTTTCACTTGAATGACTTACTTTACTTATATAGAAGTCATCTGCACATGTTCCCTTGGAGGCTACTTGACAGCTTGTTCAAGTGGCGACATTTTTCTGACCTTGGCTTTTTAAATTCCTTTTCAGAATCACTTGGGAGGCTACCATGAGACATTTTAATTTGGGCTAAAAAAGTGTTCTCATTCTGTCACACCCCCGACATATGGCAGATACACTGCTGGATGACCTAGCTTTCAGTTCAATCTCTTTAAGAAGAAAAAGTTGAAATTCTTACATTCGCAGCTAATCTATATGTCAATAACAGAGGAGTCACATTGTATTTTTAAAATTGCATTTTAAGGCATAACTCTAACCTTAATATTTTCCATCTGATTGAAATAGTATGTGTAGATAAATCCTTTGTTAAATACATTATAAATATGAGCTTCCTTAGAACAAGAACTTGATCTTGTTGACAGATATACAACAGTGCTGAGAACAGTATCTGAGACCCAGTAGTCACACATTCAATTCATTAAGCAAGTGAATTGTCTTTTAAGGAAAAGGAACAGAATTAGAAAATTACATACATGATGATGTCTTAAAAATAATTCAAACACACATGTGTAAATACTGAATAGTTTCTCTGGTGTGAAAAACTAAAAGTGTAAGTAAGTTTCAAATGATATAATTGATAATGTAAAACAGGAAGAAAAGGTCTAAAGGAGTAGGAGAAGTGGGAAGGGTAGAGGAAAGGAAAGAAGGGAAAGAAAAAATATGAGAGAAGGAAAAATGGAAACAAAGTCTCTGTAAATTGGGAAGGGTGGAGGGGGTAAAGGGAGGGCAAGGTAATGGGGAAAAAACAAGAACCAAGGTACATCATCTAAAGGTACAATATCCCAACGATGAATGTAACTGTATTGTATACCTAAAACATACCAATAAACTTAATGAAAAAAATAATAATTCAAAGGAGACAATGTCTATTCATGTACTTTGTAAATTCCTTTGAAATATTGTAAATATTTTATTGAAATTTAAAATCTAGACTGGACACAAGTGACTCTGCAGTGACCTTTAGGGGACTGCAATAATGATTATGCCCAAAGCAGGCTGCAAGCAATGCAGGCTCTAAAGAGTTAACCCCACAATTGGCTTATTTACAGAAGTGAGTCTGTGCTGAGGTCAGAGTAACTCACACTCAATTCCATTCCCACAACTAAAACCTTCTTCACTAGAAGGACAGTGTTCTAATTACAAATGTGTTTTGTCTAGTCTGTTCCTAATTTGACAGTCCTTTGTCTTGTGCTTTAGGAGCCTTGCTTACATTAGATTCCATAGAAATCACACAACTGTGCATCCTCACACATAGTTCTACCCTTGGACATAGCTTGCCTTTACACCAATTGATTATTAATAAAAATCAGTGGCTTGAATGGACCAGCACCTTTTACTAAAGAAGCATTAGGTGTCTGGCTCTCTACTTTCTCTCTCTTTTAGTTCTGTCTTTTAGTTTATTGTTCAGGCTTGTGTTATATACTGAGCAGGAGACTGGCGCCTACTACATAGGTTTCTGATAATGTTTCAGGGGTTTCCAGTAGTAACCCTTCCTGTGGGCAGACTCAAAGTTAAACCTTGTTACATCCTTGGTTTAGGTTTGGAAGCACAAAGGATGCCTGGAAAGAAATCTTGATCAGAAAATTTAATTTACTCAAATAAATTGTTTTAATTGTTCACAGTCTTATCAGAAGCAAGTATTTCTTGAGGTAAGCAATTCTTTTAATTTTGATTTAGTTTTATTTATCTTTTGAAACATATACATACTATATTAATTCAATGAGATAATAATTTAACTTTAAAATTTTGTCTTAGGTATTAACTTAGCATATTAAATAAATGTCTCACTCAATTTACCACTTTAATAAGCTATAACAATTTCTTTAAGAACACAATCATACTGATAATTTGTCTCCATATTCATGGTTCGGCAACTGCTGACTTTAATATTGTTTTATCACTTACATTTTTATGAATTTTAACCAAAGTAAAAATAAAATGGATACAAATGAATATTAGAAGACATACATTGACAAACTGTTTTTCCATGATTTATTTTATATCATTTTAACAAATTTCAGGTTAAAAATAAACATACCTGCATGCATGGCCATGTAATTATCTCGTTATTTAAAGACATTTTCACATTATGTTAACTTACAACCATTCTATGTATAAATATAAATGTGAGAGTATTAAAATTATCATTAATCACCAATGTTTATATTTTTTATTATTAGATCTGTATAGATGTCAAATATTTTATTAATTATAATAATTTAATATGAATGTACAACCAAACCTGAACAAAGATCTAGAAAGTATAATTTAATGCATTTTTCCTCTTCATATGAAAAATTATAAAAATTCATAAGATCAAATTCCTGAAAAGATATTTGATTTTGCAATTTAATTCAATGAAAGACATTAAAACATGCTTGTAATCTTTAGGAATTTGTGAAAAAGTAACATTAGGGCTATAGTTATTAAATAAAAATTGAATAAGCTTAAATTGTAAAAGCATAAAACAAGGTATTTTATGTTGGGCTACTTACTTCTACAGGTGATAGTGAGTCAAAGAAACAGAGTTGTTTTTATACCAAACTTAAATCACTTTTATCTTTCCAAATATTCCCTTATTTTTGAAAAAGTTCATGAACCTTTTTACTATAAATTAAACTTTGTTTTCACATATCATAATGTTCACGGACTCTTTAACTTAATTTCCAAGATTTCCAGTTTTCTTCTTGTATACGGGTCAAACCACTACCCCCAGTCACCATTAACCTTCATCTTTTTTCCAAAGATAGGAAAAAATAAGGAAAGAAAAGTAAGAAAAAAGAAAGACCTGAGGGAGAGTTCAGAAAATTTTAAATGTTAAATATAATGGCTGGAAACGTTTCTTATTGCCCTGGCTGGCATTATTACTGTTAGGACCATAACCATATAAGTTAAAGGACAAAGGAACAGGTATTTGGACAACAGGGTCAAACAAAAAACAATCATGAAAATAGTAGTTGTTGGTGAGGATATCCATGCAAAATACACATCTGCAGAACACAATCAAAGAGCAGTCACTATTAACTGGAAACACAGCACATTTTCTATCCAGATAAAACTAATAAAGCCATTGTCAGTGATACCTATCGAAAGACCTTTTACTATATTGAAAGGGCAATTCAAACTAAGTTTGTCTTATAAGGAGGCCAGTACAATGTGTTTCTTTTTTTCTTTCAGGTTCTGGGGATCGAATCCAAGGCCTTTGGACTGAGCTGTATTCTCAGACCTCTTTATATCTTTCATTTTGAGACAGGGTCTTGCTAAGTTTCCCAGCCAGGGCTTGAACTCTGGATCCTCCTGCTGTAGCTTCACTGAGTGATGAAACTGTAAGCATGTGCCACCATATCCTCCCTAATTGTGTCCTTGGGAAATCACCAGCTGTTTGGATAGGTTGGCAAGTGAAAACAGCTGATCTATACCTATCTTCTCTTCTCTAAACCTCTTTCTAATGATAGATTTCCCTTACTTTAAAATGGCTGCTATATATAATAGCTGCCTTCTTCTTTCCATAATACCCTCCTTCCCACCTAAACCCAGTTCCAAGATGGCATCTTTCCAGCCCAAACTGTCCTCTCCTTCCCATAATACCTGGATCCCCACCTAAAACTCAACCCCAAGATGGCTTCTCCCACCAGAAGACAACCTTCTTCCCAACATGCCCCTTTTCCTGCCAAAAGTGTAGCCTGATACTTGCTCTCTTCCTAGCAACTCGTCATGTCACAGGCTCCTCCAATCCCCAGTCACGCACCTTTCAAACCCTCCAACTCCTAACCATCACATCCCCAAATCCCACTCCAGCTCACATAAAAGCCCTCCGTATCCAGGCCTCACTGCTGCACTCCTTTGTTCAGAGACAGCCCAGGAGATTGTCCCTGCAATAAAAGCTTGTTGTAGTTCTGGTCTGGTCTTGGTTTTCAGCTCATTTATCTGACACGTGTAGGTTCACAAAGTCAAGTACCCATGACAATGATGCCTAAAAAAGAAACAAAATAAGAACAAAACCAAAATCAAACTGATTCTGTACTGAGGTTGTTTACAAAGCAAATATTCCCAAAGGATAAATGTTTTCATTTCAATTCAGATAATAAGTTACCTAACAAATTAATCCATGTTTGGTAGCCTAAGGAAAGACAATGTGAGTTCAGACAAAACAGAAGACACTGCCATTGTGCACACAGCATTTTATTCCTTCAGGACTTGAGCTGTTTCTGGAGCAAATCATCTGATACTATGGTGCTGGTGCCTTTCTTTGAACTCAGCAGAACACCTAGAATGAATGACCATCAGTTTTCCAATAGATTGACCTCTCAGCAAATTTAGTTCAATTTACTGGAATAAGGAAGCTTACCACTTTACTGGAGGTTGCTAATACTAGGAAAATTCTAGAATGGTATTTATAGGGTCTTGAGTCTCCGCTGGATAATGATGAGGCAGCTTGTTCTGGGACATTATTTATGACATGGTACTTTGGATGGGTGCGCATAAGAAGAAAAACTTCCTCAAAGAGGTCAGAAGAGTTGTGTCATTCATGAGTGTCCCTTCCAAGATGAGAACAGGAAAAAGTAGTTCCCAAAGTAGGCAGCCAAATGTTTCACACGGTACCAACTGGGTTTAAGAAGGACACTCTAGGAGGCTGAGGCAGGAGAAAAAAAATCACAAGTGTGAGTGCAACCTAGTAATTTGGCAATTTAGCAAGAACCAGTCTCAAAAAAAAAAAATTATAAAGGGGTAGTGGTGATGCTCAGTGAATACAGTGATGTAGTTTTCTGCTTACTCAATTTTGGTCCACTAATATACATACCACTTATGAATAATAACAAATACTAATGAGGATTGATGATTTGATGTTGCCTAACTTGAAAACAATGTTTGTCATTCCTATGAACAAAAAAATCCCTGATTCCTAATTAAGAACAGTTTTTCCAAATTGGGTTTTTTTCTTAAATATTTTTCTGTGAGATATTTCTTCTGTAGTACTGTGGTATCATTTGTCTGTCCATTTTTCTCTAATCTTATAGAAATATAATAAATTTAAATGTTTTATATATTTTATTAATGTAGCTTAGGTAACCTAGCACGAAGAATGAAACTAATAATGTCATATGACTTAAAAGAAATCATCACCTACCAAGAAAATCAATAATATTTCTTCTCTTTCTGTTTTTAAATCATGCTTTATGCTTCAACAAATCCTAACTGCTTTGAAAGAATGATAATCAGTTGTGGGTGTTCTCTCTAAAGGGAGACCTGAGACCCCAGAGAGCACTGACCTTTAAAGAAAGAAAAGGAGGCAGCCTGGGGGACGAACAGCAGTTTATTCCTCTGACACTGTTTGACAATCACAAAGGGAAGAAGCAAGGCTTTATACAAGTAGGAAAGCAGCTTATTTATTTTGGCTATTGTCTTTCTGATTTTAACCTCTGGTGATAACCAGTGACTTTAAGTGACTCATAAAAGCTACAGGTGAATTTACAAGTCCCTCATTTCCATTCACCAATCCTTTACATCTAAGAGCACACCGCAGCCCTCTTTTTATCAGATGGCATCAAGAAAGCAGGGCGACTTCAGCAGAAATCAAGCCCGGCTGCCCACCGCAAACATCACAGATGTAAATAGTGAATCGTATCTCTCTCACCGTCTGTAGAGTCATTGGGTCACAGTTCTCTGATCCTGGACAATGGAAATAAGAAAACTAGGAAAGCCTGTTTTTCTCCTCTGAAACTTTTACAACATCTCTTAAAGTTTCCTGGCATTCTTTTAACAAACAGACTTGTGGAATTTCCCAGAAATGACTTCTCAATTTTCTCAGTTAACAAACTTTTTGTGATCAGTTCTTACAACTAGATAACTAAATTTTACAATTTCCCACAATCAATAACTGTGCTCTTGGAAAATTTCACTTCAGGATCATTGAACTCCTTGAAGACCCATAGGGACAAACTGGCACTCTGAAGTGACCCAATACGTCCCACCTTAGCTATATTAATAACAGAAAAGCTTAGGAGGAAGATTTCCCTGTTGGTTGCCATGCCAAACTATGCCATACATTATGCTGAATATAGGGAGGTGATCATTGGTGGGTATTTGAAGAGCACCAGAACTAATGTATTTCTAGAATAATAAAGTGTTCAGAAGTATCAAATATTAGTTCATTTAATCCTCATCTCTCAAACTTGATTTGGCAGCCTGATGGCTCTGCAAAGTTAATTACTTTGCCATTCCTCCAAAAGTTTAAGAAAATCATCACTCCTCAACCAAGAAATATTATTCTTTTCCAAAACATTGTTTTGTTTGTTTGGCTAGTTTTAATCAGATACAAAGTCTTTCCATATCTCCAACTCTGCTTTTTATCTGTAGGATAAAGCTATTTGAAAACAACCTCCTAAGAATCTCTGTGTTATCCTTCCCATATTTACAAAATTGACTTAAGGATACAGGATACTGGATAGAGGAAGATCAGATCCACATGGATAGAATCACTCTCCTTCTAGAAACTTCCTTAATAATAAAAATAAACAGACCTACGTACTGCATGAATTTGAGACATGTATATTTTGAAAATAAGCTAGACTTCATGGCTGAGTTCCAAACTCATATATCCAAAGGGGAAGGGGAAAGGGAAGAAAGGAAAGGAAAAATTATGAGAAAGAAAAAAAAAATGGAAACAAAGTCTATGTAAATAGGGAAGAGTGGTAGGGGTGAAGGGCGCACAGGTAATGGGGGAAAAAATAAGAACTAAGATACATCATGTTCAGGTACAAACACCCAATGATAAATGTAAATGTACTGTATGCCTAAAATGTACCAATTAATATATAAATTTAAAAAAATAAAGACTGAAAGAACATACACACACACACACACATATATATAGATATATAGATATCCAAATTCCTACTTAAAAATCTCTCTCCCATCCACGACCTTTGCTCTCTCCATTCTTAAATTGGTTCTCCCCCAAAATTCTTTTTATTATTAACAGGTTCAATAATCCTTTTATCCCAGAAGACTAATTTTGGAACCATCTCTCATCATTTCTAATTCACTACAGTTGTGTCCATTTTAAGTTCCCTCAATTTCCTGCAGCATAATCCCAAATCAAGCTATCACTTCTCCCTGCAAACCTGATGACTCTCTATCTCTAACCTTGGCTCTTCCAAAGAGCTCTTCACAATGTTGCCAAAGTGATTTCCTTAATATTTAAATCTCTGGTTGTGATTTTTGCTCCTTGCCTGAACCCATCCATTTAACTACTGCCTTGTCTTCAGGAAAGACTTTCCCATGCCATACACAGATCTATATGACCTGGCTGCTGTTAAATTTTTCAGTACATTTTATACCACAATCTTTGTGGGTCTCTATATTCCAGATATTCTGCTTTTTCTTCTTCATTGACACCATTTTTCCTGTTTCCACATAGCTCTGATTGCAATACACTTCTTTGCTTTCACCAACAATTTCATCTCTATTCTTCTGTTGCATCTTCGCACAAGAGTTAATTCTTCAAGAAAGTCAGTTTTACACTTAGGCCATCATATATTTCACCTTTTAGAACAGAATCTCCTTGAAAGAATTACCTTTCTGTCTATATGCAGCATTTATCCTTCACACATAGTAGCTAATAAAGTCTTTTGTGTCAACCACACACACACACACACACACACACACACTGGTGTGCCTTCATGTATCTGTGAATGTGCATATATGTGGTCCAGTCTTCCTTTCCCAATAAAGGGTCATACTGTAATAGATGCAAGCTTTAATAGGTGTGGGTTCCCCTCATAATTATCTCAAAGAGCAATAGAAGTCATTTTCACTCACACAGCATTAAGAAAAGTTAGTGAAGTGCTTCACTTAATAATTAATGGATATTATATTTTCTTTGAGGTCCATTTCACAGTATGATCGTATCTGATACAGCTACTGTAAGCTTTGCCTTTCAGGAATCAAAGATATGTCTCAAGATAAGTACTCAGGCCACAGTAAGTTAACTCATAAACTCAATAAGGTCCCAGGACACATACGAATCATTTGAGAGTGTATTTCAGGTAGCTAAAGTTCAAATGGATTAATGAATACTAATGTGAAAACCAAAAAGCAAGCGATTGTGAGGTGATTAACTTGCCAGATACTAAAATATACTTTAAAACTTCTTTAGAAAAGGGCTTGGCAGTGGTATACATATATCAAATCAATAGGGTAAATTAGAAATTACCCACAGAGACACAGAAATACAGTGCACCATGGTGCTCCATCTCTAAATTCTGTGCCCAAGATGGACTTTTTACCCAGTGGTTCCAGAGCAAGTAAACAGGCAATTGTAAAAAGATAAATAATTGTTCTTCACAATCCCACACACAAACCTGAAATTCATCAGTAATATAAATGTAAAACATGGCACAAGTAATAAAGGAAAATACAGGCGAAATTTTTTCTGTAAAAAAGTTAAAGTGGAAAGAATGTTCTTTTTCTGTTTTGTTTTTTAGAAAAAATGTTCTTTACGTGATATAAAATCAAAATAAAATTTAGAAGAAAGACTGATATATTTCCATTAAAATTAATTGCCTCGCCAAGAAAAACACCATAGGGCTGGGGATTTAGCTCAGTGGTTCCACTGCCTGCCTCGCAAGTGCAAGGACCCAAGTTCGATCTCCAGTACCAAAAAACAAACAAACAAACAAAAAGAAAAACACCATAAACTATGCCAAAAGACCAGTGATAAACTAGGATAAAAATAGGTATAAAGAGAACAAATGGAAAAGCATAACACAAAAAGTAGCATTGGGGTTAGAAATATACTGTATTTTTTTGCTTCTATTACTTGAAACTGTCTCCAATATACAGCTGAGCATAGCTCAGGGTCTCAAGCCTATAATCCCACCACTGTAGGAGGCTGAGTCAGGAGGATCACAAGTTTTAAAACAGCCTGGGGAACTCAATAATTTCTGAGACCCAGTCTCAAAGAAAAAAAAAATTTAAGTGTTGAAGATGTAGATCAGTGCAAATGACCTGTGTTTAATATTCAGTGATTTTTTTAAAAAAAAAGAGACAAAATTTTGATAAAAATTTCTAATTGCATAATGTTGCATATATGGTGCATATCTGGAGCTCTACTACCTGTATGAAAAGCTTGAGGATGCACATAATATCTGAGAATAAAATAGAATGCTTTTAAAAGAGTTAGATTATTGTTTTCCATCTATAAAATATTACTGGTGAACACTAATAAGACAATAGAAAAAAATTACTTTTGAAAATGTAATTTATAGGATACTTTCTATCTTTTTAGATTACACAGTTTATGAATATTTTAACAGATGGCAAGTATTTTTATTACTGCCATTCCATATGCCCAAAAGTAAGTCCAAATGCATACAGATGTGTGGATGGTTGCAGAGACTGGAAGAAAGAGGAAGAGAAGACAGAGAAACTAGGGAATGTATGACTATGGTCAAAATAGAGGTTGCACTTGTAGAATTTAAACAAACAAAAAAGCCTATTTCAGGCTATTGCAATATAAGATAGAGACCAGTACTTAGTCTGAGTTCAACTTTCCAAAAACCAGGGCTGAAGCATAGCTAAGAGCTGAAATGGCAGAAATCAGGAATTTCCTAGTTGGTTTTCTCCTGGTTGGAAAAGTAAATTTTCTAGTTTTTCCACTTATGAAAAGCAGTTTTCTGACCTTCAATGTGATGTAACTGAACTGAGAACTCAAATTTTCACAGAACCATGGAGGCACAGGTGTTCTCTTTCTTAGAAATCGGGTCTTCAAAAGATGCTCCTAGAACCCTGAAGAAGGTCCTCCTTGGTTCTTCAATTCAGGAGAGAATTCAAAACACGCTTGCATTTTTAAAGAGTCAGAAAAAAGTTTATGATACAAGTTTTCTACATTAAATGCTCTAATAAAAGGAAGGCCAGGATCCTCTTGTCAGGAAGAAACCTGACAAAGGCTACAGCAAGTAAACCCAAGGTCAGGACATGTGGGTTAACATGGGGAAGCACAGGTTTTGGTGGACAGATGAAAATGGAATGGGAAGAAGGAAAATAATTACACTGGTTCCAGGGCAAACTGAGCATTACACAGAACCAACTCTTCACATATCATATGTGTATAGAAAGCACTGGGAATACAATTTTAAGAGAAAAATTTGTGCTATGGTATTGATGACAATATCCTTTATTTTTTGTATTTCAATTTAATTAGTAGTCACCTTCCCTGAATTTATCTTCTTCAATACCACTCAGTGATGCTGTATCCAGACATATTGTATTTAAAAGCTTTAATTTCTTGGCTTCAATGGATAAAGTTGCATGAAATTTATGAGGTGATAGAAGCATCTTTGAAAATTATAGGTAGGAAAGGTATTTTACAACATCTAATAAATATATGCAAATCATTGCAATGGAAAATATGATATTTTTATTTTAGCTGTGATCTCATTGCTCTAAAATCCTAAATAGTAAAAGGCCTACTCAATATGTCCATTGCAAAAAAAAAAACCCAACAAAACAAAACAAAAACAAAAACAAAAAATATGTCCATTGGAAATTTTCAAAACAGAATCCTAGAATTCAAGGTTCAGATGGTGTCAATCATTAGTTTAAAAATTAAAGATCAGGCCATGGTAATACAAAGAAGGTATTATTTATATTTATTGCCTGAAAACATGGGTTCCTGTAAAAATTTCAGACTACTTACAGCATGTAACAAGTATGTGAAAACATATACTATTACTACATATATTAGTACAGATTATTTAATCATGTCTAAACATATAGAGTGTATAAATGTACCAAGCATTTTTCTAAGTGTCTTGATATATAATTCTGTTACTGTATGTACTGAGCTCATGATCTCACAATATTGAGGGATGAACAGAAAGAGGAGACTAGGAAGGGTTTTGAGCAAGTAGTTGCTGAGGATCTTTGTCAAGGGCCTTTTTTGTTGCAAAATCATAACTTGGGTAACTATGGGTCAAGCTACAATCAACCTATAGAATTACAACTATAGTTGCTTAGCTAATATAGGTCCAATAGTGAAGTAAGGCATATAACAAGGGTATATGGTAAACATCATTAATTTTATCTTACCTATATCTTTTAATGTACAAAGAACAAAGGCATCCCTCCAAAGGGTTGGAGTATAGGTCAGGATATTCTGGGAAGCCAACTATATGTCTGATGCCTTTCTGGGTTCACTGGACCAGGTGGTGTTGATTATAGTACAATCTCAACCTGTTCTTCACCTCTAGGGAGGCTTGTAGGCTTGGCTCTCTTCAAATTCACTTGCAGCAGCATCATGATGTGTCTCATCTTCTGCTCTGACTTCTCAGGAGCCCAATCCTTCTCTGACTGCCTATTAATTTCTAATGTGGCTTTCCATAATCATTTTAATTTAATCCTCAGGAAGGAAAGAAAAAGGTTAGGTGTTTTTATTAATCTCATTTAATAGATGATAAATATCAGATTTGTCTTATAAATACAAATAATGTGTAATGGACTAATGCTATTTTCAAAGGGAAAATTATGATTGTGTTTGTCACATTTAACCTTGAATGAATATATTTTTGTCATCATTATTGTAATAATTTAGATTGACTGTAGTACATAGAGTGGAAAAAAATTCAACATGTTAAGTTTGTGTGACTCTATGTAGGTCTAAAATACAGAGGGTACTTTATTTAATCATTTAGGTGCTTTTGCTGCCCAACCTTGGTCATTGGATATGCTTGGTCATCTCCACATGAAATTACCAAACCTGCTAAACGAAACACAAAGTCAAACAAATGACTACTTTCTGTTTAGACAAATTTTTCTTTGGAAAGATATTTTCTACTTAAAAAATGCAAAAGTTTAGAAATTTAGAAAATTTAATTGTGATATTTAAATGAACATCTTCTGAAGATTGACACCAGTAGAAGATGTCCTTCAATGAGTCACTGTTCTTATCTACCTCCTGAGAGAGAAGCTGTTGTTAACTTAAGTCAGATTCTGGAATGAAGCCACTCAGGACCAGAAGGAAACTCACCCTTCCCCTCACTACAGCAATCACAGTGCAACCATTTGCAACCATTCTGAAAAGCTCATCTCTCTGGTCCTGCAGCACTGTTTACATGAGGTTGGTCTCCCCTCAGTTGCAAAGCTGAGTCCATTTCCTTGTGTAATTAAATCAGGAGTTTGCATGAGATGCATCACCAATAAGGCAAATTTAACCAAAGAAGTCTGCAACTGCTACTTAGTCAGAAATGCTTTATTAATGATGCACTGCTCAATGAGAAAGAAATGTAAGACAAGAGAGCAGTTGCCAGTGGGAATCTTTTGTATCACTTTGAAAAATCCTGTTTGGGAAAAAAGACCATCCTTAGAACAGTAAGACTGAGAGACAGATAAAGCCAGATGGGGAAAAAAAAATAAAATAAAAGACACACACACACTTTAAAATGTTGCATTAGGAGAGTGTACTATGAACTTATGAGAGAGGGTAACTTACAAAATAATTGCTAAAAGAATGGAAGGAATGAAGTTGTTAGTGATGACCAGAAAATAACATATACAAAAACATTGTTAATGGATTAGATGTGGCTACGTGGTTTGGTGAGAGAAAGTGAATAAAAAGTGTGGATTTGGGCCTCATACAAATTATATATAAAAGAGATGTATGGGTGATTTTATTTTCAATGTAGAACTGGAGGGAAAAGGTCAGATATTAGTCTCGTAAGACAGGTTTTCTAAACACATGCAAAAGATAATTTAAAACAGGAGGTAAGGAAGTACTAAATAGAAAAGGAGAAACTAGTAAGAATGAAAAACTCCATAAATGGCATGGGGAAGAGTCAGTGAGAAATAAATTAAATAAGGCCGTGGTGCCTCTGTTGTCAGACTCAAGTTGTATGTGCTGAGAATAATATTGAGTCAGCAGGAGAGCCACTCATGGATGAATGAAATCTGACAATTGGATACTGCTGCAGACTACTCAGTCGATCAACTAGCATTAGAAAACATAAGAAATGAAGTCCATACTTTTGAGCAAGGAAAGTAACACTGCAAATGAAACACAAGGAGAGAATGCTTTAGAGGGAGGAGAAAAATTAACTAATCAGTGCACAGTTTTCAATGGTGAGACTATCCTCTTTTAACATGAGAAGGAATTATAATTAGACATGCTTTTCAAATTACATGCTACTTACTGTGGAATAGCCAACAATCCTTGAACAAAACTCTAGAATGACAACTCTGGCATATAAAATGTTATAGCTATCCCATCTTTAAAAAGTAGTATTCACCCGTGAAGGTATATCAACCTTACAAGGTAATTGCCTATCTGGAGATATTTCTTGTACACTGGCATTGTAATGCAGTAATCAATCAAAAATGCATAACTGTTGACAGTTTTACACTTATGTTTTTAAAGTTTGTCATTGAAATAAGTGGTGTGAGGTCAATAAGAATATCTTTGGTGGGTTGCTCCTAAACTCTTTGTTGTTTATGCTATAGTCATATAACTAATTGTGGATCATGGGGAACACAAATGCTCAGAGCCTATAGAATAGCCAAAAAAAAAAAAGATAGTATCAAAATACACATTCAACTTCGCTTGTTTAACAAACTATGAGTCACAAATCAATAAGGCTTATCAGATGTCAGTTGGATTTCATATTACCATGAATTTTAAGGATTGAATAACTTGGAAATGTATTAATAATTGTATGATAATGATTACAAGAAAGGTTCTTTGTTTTGTTTTTTGACATATCTTTGGATCAGTTAAAAGATAAAAATCAAGGTGTCTAATCCTTCTACTCAGATGTTGAGGCTGGAGGATTCTGAATTCAAAGCCAGTCTACACAATATAATAAAAACCCACCTCAAAAAATAAATAAATAAAGATTTCCTATCTTTATTTTTAAAAAAGAATTCTGACTGTTAAAGAAACAAAAGTATGTAAACAGTTTAAACTTTTCATTCATTATTCATAGTTAAAAAACAGAAAATAGCAAGACATGGATGATAACATAAGTAAATAAGAACTAAATATAATATTGTGCATTCTGTTGCCTCTTTTCTTGATACCTGCATAAAGTAGAAAGAAAAATGCTGATTTAGCAGAATGAAACGTGAGATAACCTGGGAAATGATAAATGTCTGTGAACACTAGCAATATTGACTTAGATCTTCCCACTACAGAAAGCAATCATTGTACTTAAATAAAGCATTCTCGTAAACATCTTTCTCCCCACCAGTAAGCAGGAAACCTTGCCCCCTATTCTCAGTTCTTTAGCAACCAAAAGAAGTGACTAATTAAGGATATCTTGTTGGTAGTGATCTTGTTTCTATTTGGTTCATCTAACTGGACATGAAGTATCAAGTAATCTGGAAACCTCAACAGCAGCTTGTTGCCTCTAGACAAAATATGTAAGGTTGCAGCCTAGGATCACAGAAGGTTTTTGGACAATTAGCACTTCTACACCAGCCAAATATAACAGAAAAAAACAGCCTCACCCCACTCCTGCCAGCAAAGACATTTCAGGCACATCTCAGTCCCCCACGTGGTTGCTACTGCAGAAGGCAAGAAAGGAGACAAGCTCTTACCTCCTACTCCCTCCAGAGTATCAGTGGAGACCATGGAGAACCCTAAACTTCAATACCCCAGCAGGAATGGGGAGTCCACTCCTCTCTCCCTTAAGGTGGTGTCAGGAATGAGTAGAAATCGAGTGACTATTGATAAGGTCAAAATGTATAATATGAACTCTATGGCATGGTTTAGATACATAATTTGAAAGCAGATATTAGGATGAATAAATAATGAAAAAGTGATCTAAGTGTAAAATGAAAAAGTATCAGCTTTCTTGTTTAATACATATGATATAGAATATTATCAACCAAAAGGAGCAAATATTTGTAACAATTTTTTTGGTTTATGTTTGCACTGAGTAACTACTTTGAAGATAAGGATATAAAATGCAATAACTATTGATATTATCTTATTCAATTATGAAATCTTGTTTCATTTTTTCAAAAAATAAAATATTAAAAATTTTAAAAGACATTCTGTATTAACCCAACTTCATGGTGTTCTGGAAGATGAACAGTACAGAGACAAGGAAAAGATTAATGGTTGCCAGATGACTGGGGAGCAGGTGAGCTAAAATGGTAAAGCACAGGGGATTTTTGTGCAATGAAATTCTTTCCTATATTACTCTATTGGGGGATGTATGACATTAAGCATTTTTCAAAACTGATAGAATTTACAGCAGAGAGAAATTTTAATATATGGAATTTTTTAAAAATAATTTGAGAATTTGTAGGAAAGCAGGGTGGAATGCACAATATGACAAAACAAACTGAACAAATCCAAAGAATGAAATAACATCACTAAAGAGGGAGTGGGATTAAAGTGCTGATCTAAATCATTTTTGAACATGAATAGAATCTGTAAGACTCAGAGCAAGTATGATTGTACAAATACTGTCTTCTAGTTGATAAACTTTTCTATGAGAGTCCCCTTTAGCAAATCAGAGGCATTTTACCAGTTGCATTGCAATTAAAAAATTCAGTCACTGAATGTTGAAATATTACAGAGCATCAAGGGCAGGAGTTTAGATTGAAGAATGAGACAAATAATGATAGACTAAAGTTGGATGCTGTTATGGGTTGTATCTAGATGCCCCCTCCTCGAACCTCATGCAATCATAGGTGGGGCTATTCAGAGATGGCTGGTTAGAGTATGTGCTCTAGAGAGTATGTGCTGCTTGGATTAATGTTGTGTTGCTAGCAGTGAGGCTGCCCCACCCTGAGTGTGAGTGCTACCCCCATCAAGGGCAGGTAATATAAGGGGCAGAAAGAAGGATGCTGCTGTTGATTAGTGCTACTTCTGCTGCTGCTTGTCTTCTGCTGCCTCCTGCCCTCTCTGTGATGTCCCTTTGCCATGCCACCCTGCCTTGAAGCCAGCTGATTATGAATGGAAATCTCTACAAATTGCAAAATAAATCTTTCCTCCTTTACCTTTGGATGTAGGATATTTAATCTTAGTAAAGAGAAAAAGTAACTAAGGCAGTTGAATTCAAATAAATTTATGTTTAGCATAATAGAAATAGATGTTTCCATAAAGAAATATTTGTATACAAATGAATAAGTATACACACACACACACATACACACACACATACACACACACATACACACACACACACACACACAGTCTTTCAGCTGAGAAAGCTTAGAAATGATTCTCCTAGAAATAAGGTTAAATAACACCCAGATCTTTGTTTCAATACCATATAAAAAAACAAGTCTCCTTGGAAAAATGGGTAATTATTAGAATGCAAGACTTAAATATCACATTGCTTCTTTTATATGAGAAGCACAAAGAATAAATAAAGAGAAAAATAGAAGACAGATAATTGGAAGTAGGGAAATAGATCTGTGTCAAAGAGGAAGTGGAAGGGCTGGGGATTTAGCTCAGTGGCACTGCACCTGCACTGTAAGTGCAAGGTCCTGAGTTTGATCCCCAGTACCAAAAAAAGAAAGAAAAGAAAAAGAAAAAAAAAGGAAGGGGAATAAGAAATAGGGAAGTGAGGAAGGGAAGGAAAAGGAGATGAAGAAAATGAGTTAAAATATGTTATGTACCAATTCCTCACAAGGTATGTAAACATTATGTAGTAAAAATCTATATTAATTGAAAAAATAATGCAAAAAATACACCAGAGAAGCATAGACCATTTGGTAGCACCAGAAAGTAAAGAAGTTTTCAAAACACACACACACACACACACACACACACACACACACATTTGCAATCAATATCTGGAAACTAATATTTAAAATATTAGTATATACGGTCTCTAAAAAAAAATCTTATTTTTATAATTTAAGAAAGTATGTATAAATTTTCTGATTAAAGGAAAATCATTGTAAAAGAGTCACAGAAATCAAGAGAGAAACTAAGTTTATAAATTGGAAGATAAATAATATTAAAATGTCAACTCCCCATGCAAAATACTTAAAAAGCGTCACATAAATCTCACACTTTATAAAGAAGTTAACTCTACCTTGACAATGAATTCAAATATAAAATGTACAAAATAAAGCTTTTAGAAAAATACACAGGAGGAAATTTTTGGGATTTACAGTCAATAA
Organism: Heterocephalus glaber; assembly: GCF_053883595.1. NCBI lineage: Eukaryota > Metazoa > Chordata > Mammalia > Rodentia > Bathyergidae > Heterocephalus > Heterocephalus glaber. The sequence continues at coordinate 7,408,897 of NW_028258142.1, read as the reverse complement.
TTTGTAACACTTGACATCTATAGAATGACCCACTAAATGAATGAGTGGTGAATTGGATCTTATCAAAATTAATGCCTATTGCTAGTAATAGTTGATTTAAAGAGGATCAAAGGCAACTTATAAAATTACAGAAGATATTTGCAAATTATATATTTAAAAAATAACTAATATCATGACTAGAGGAAAACCTTTCATAATTTAATACTAAAATATCCTGAACAATCCAGTTAGGAAATGAACTAAAAGCAAGAGTGTATAGTATTTTTTACTTTCACCTAAATGTTTTTTATTACGTTCCTCCCTTTAATATTTTTATAATGTCACTAAATTTTTTTGTGTCTCACAGATGATGCTGATCCTACATTTTTTTGTTTAAATTTATTTTTTATTGGGACAACTTTGCCATACATTATAATCACAATCATTATGAGTTTTTTTTTTACCTATACATAATACATCTCAATTCTTTTATTTTTTCCCATTTTCCTCCCCTCCCTTCAACCCTCCTTCTCCTTCCCATTTACAAATCTCTGTTTTCATTTGCCCTCAATTCTTTGTTCAAAATCTCTTTTCCCCTTTTTCCCTTCCTCTACCCCTATCCCTTGCTTTGCTTCCTATTTTGACAACTTTTTCCTGCTTTCTAATATCTGTCTTTCATTTTGCTCATTTGTTTCTCTCACAAGAGAAATAATGGAATATTTGAACTTGTGTGTCTGATTTCTTTCACATAAAATCATGGTCTCCAGATACATCTAGTTATGCCAGAGATTTAGCTGAGTGGTACCACCTCTGCCTCACAAGCACAAGGTCCTCAGTTCGATCCCTGGTAACCACCCCCCCCAATACATCCATTTAGCTAAAAATGTCTCAAGTTTATTCTTTTTGAGATGATGTAGTAGTACTCCATTGTATATAAATACCACATTTACTTTATCCATTTATATGTTGATGAGCATATGAGCTGTTCTAAGATTTAGACTTCATGGAAGATACAAATGGTAAATAAGAACTTGAAAAGTACTGAAAATCACTGTGCAGTAGAAAAACAGAAATACATCACAATGAGTAATCTCTGCACATCTATCAGAATGATCAGAATAAAAAATACTAATGAAAACACATGCTTACCATCGTGCTGAGAACATCCATCATTCAGGCACTGCTGGTGGGAATGCAAAATGTCACAGGTCCTCTGGAAAGTTTGGTAAATTTCAAAACAACCAGTCACGGAACTACCATAATTATCTACCACTCAAGTACTGTACTGGTATTTATGCAACAAAAATGAAAAAAAATAAATATATATAAAAATTAGGCAAAATGAAATTATTCTAAAAAGTAATTATTGGCTGTTTGTATTTTATTATACAATATTATATTAATGCATGTTTTACTAGTGAGATCTGTTTTGAAAATTTTTACATGCATTTAATATATGACAATCAATTTCAATCCCATTATCCCTTGATTTTTCCTCTTTCCTCTTCCTGACTTCTTTCCAATTTCCAATTAATTTCAGGTTTCTTGTCATTGATTAATTAATTAATTAATTAATTTTGGTCTCTTATTTAATTGAAAACATGTGATGTTTAAGATAGTTTCTAGTCCCATCCATTTTCATGCAAGTATGATTTAATTCTTCTTTATAGTTGAGCTGCTTCTACAGCTTAGATATTTGAAATGTACTGTTATAATAGTGGAAATCCAAGTATCACTATAGCAGATAGTTTTTCATTTTTTCAGGAATATTCCTATGAGTGGTATAGCTGGGTCAAATTGTATGTCTATGCATACTCTTTTGAAAAATCTCCATACTTATTTTTGTAGTCATTTCACTAGTTTACATTCCCACCAAAAATATAGGAAAGTTCATTTCTCCCCTCTTTCTTCACCATTATTTTTTTTTGTATTATTGATCATTGCCATTTTGAGTGTATCCTGAGTCGAGGGAGATAGAATCACAGAGCAGTTTAAATTTGCATTTTTCTAATGGCTAGAGATGTTGAAACATTTTTCACATAATTCTTGGCCAAATAGTTTAAAGATCTATATCAGAACTGTGACAGTAAAGCTGGAATGTCAGCTTGATTGGCTTGGGAGCTGTCTAGAGAATGAGAAAGACACAACTCTGGGGTAATTCATGGTAGTATGATTATTAGGAGTTGGGGTTTTACAAGTCTATATGGTTCTTTCCCCATCCCCTCTGGCACTATTACTGTGTTCGATTTCTCAGTTGCCATGAACTGAGCATAATTGCTCAATTAAACCCTCCCACCATGGTGTTGCTGCCTTGGAGCCATCTGACTATAGGCTAAATTACCTAAAACCATGAGCCAAATTAAGCTTCTCCTCCTTAAAGTTGTGGGTGTCAGGCATAGTTTCTCAGAAATGGGAAATCTGAATAATGCAGAAAATGGTACCTAGACTGGAGACATTACTGTAACTATATCTGACCACACAGTTCAGAAGTTTTGACATTTATCCAACAACAAAAAAAATGATTAGGAGAATGGAAAGATATGGAGATGTAGATTAGAGAAGCCTTAAAATACTTTAAGTACAGCCTGAGATTTTGGACAGATCTCAGAGGATCAGAACATTGATAACTATGTGGACTGTAAAGGCTATGTTCATGAGATTTCAGTTGAGAAAAAGGACTTTAATAGAAATTGGACTAGAAGCTATGTGTGCTCTAGAAAATATTGTCTATATTTTGCCTATGTCCTGATATTTTGAAAAAGCCTCATATCAAGGGGAGTGGACTAACTGATCTCACGAGGATATTTCAAAGCACCCTGACTGCTACTTTAGGGATACTGATAGCTGCTTTAGCTAGACTTACAGTGAGACTCAAAGGCAAAAAGCAAAGTAGAAATAATAGAAAAACTTAAATTTGGTTCCAAAAGGAGTCCTGTGTAAAGATGGGGCCAAAGAAGGCGTGGTTTCTGTGGAGTTTAGGGTTATTACAAAGAAACCAAGTACTTTATAGAGAAAAGAAGAAAGATGATTTGAGAGCACTGCAGAAATCAACATGGTCCCATCCATTGCAGGCTGAATGGGACAAAAATTCTCTTTTTTAGAAGACAGTCCTTGGAAACTATAATGGTTCTCCAAGATTAATTTAACTGTGCTTAAGCATTTGGGCACATACAGGCAACTGCAGCCACAGTCTAAGGGGTCCTTGCTACTGCTTCTATTGACCATAGACATTAGCACTATCCAAATGGTGCTGTTCTTCTGGTATGGAGAATGCAAGAGTTGTATTATCAGCGGTATTTCTGCCTATATTTCATAAGAAAGCCTGAGAGACCAGCAAGGAGCCTAAGAAAGGCAGGTGCTTGAACCCATAGGAATGAAGTCAAAGCTGAAGTGGAGATCCCAGAATGACAGAGATGCCTGGAATGTGAAATTTGCATGGAACAAAAGCTGTAGAATCTGAGTGGAGTTAGCCCAAAAAGAGGCTATGTGGGCTACCAACAAGCAAGGCCAAAAGGTGGAGCTTCCCAAGACTTAATACAATTCATAGCTCACCACCACATGGCCTAGACGATGGTCATAGAATTAACAGTCTTAATTTTTGCTGTACTGGATTTCATCCTTGTTTTCTTCCAATTCTTTTCTGTTTTCCTATTTCTGTCTTTTACAATGAGAATATTTACTCTTTGCCTTTGTGCATTGTTATTATGTAACTTGTTTTGTTTTTTTGGTTGTTTTGCAGTGGTTCACAGCTAAGACCCTACCTGAGGCTAAGAAGAGACTGACTCAAACTTTTGAAAGATGCTGGAATTGTTGAGATTTTTATAAAGGGCATATTGCATTTTTGTGCACAAGGTAGTATCATGTGATGTAAAATAATTAACTTATTACTGTGTCTATTTGGAGGTTGAGTACTATCAAAGAGATGTGTTTGGGTGCAAAGTTGGCAAGGCATTTGTTGTGATGATTAAAGTTAATTGTCAATGTGATTGGCATGGGAGCATCATATCAGAGTAGAAAAACACATTTCTGGGTGTGTCTGGATGGGTCATGGAGGCATGACCTTGAAGACTATATGTAGATGCTGGTCCTTTCCTCTCTGGCACTGTTCCCCTGCTCTGCTTCCCAGCCTCCATAACCTAAGAATTGTTGCTCTACTACGTCTTTCTACCTTGATATTTCTGCCTTTGAGACTGTTGGTCATGGACTAAATCCTCTGAAACCATAACCAAAATTAAACATCTCCTCCTTTAACACAAGTATTGGGTATTTTGTCTCAGTGTTAAGAAAGCTGACAAACATACAATTGGTACCAAATTGTGAATGTTGGACATTGTGTCTCAGTTTCAGAAAAGCTGACTGATAAAAAGACTACATAATTTAGTACTATGTTACTCCCTGGTATGAAATCCATGAATAATTTCACAGAAATGATATAAATTTGGAATAATATATCCCTTTTTAAATGATTCACAATTGATATTTTGATTTATAGAGGGAGAATGATTACATGTGTGTAAAAATTTGAAACCATTTAGGGCTTTATAAGTCTTTAAAAATTGATTTTTGTGGAAAACCACTTATAACAGAAAGATCTTACTTATCTAAATAATTCTATTTTCCATTTAATCCACCATAATTATGAGATTATCCAGATAACCAAATGAACATGGAAACAAACCAAAACATCAACAACAAAAAGTAAAAAATGAAGTGGATATCAGGCTTTAAAAAAAAAAACCCTGAAAGGGCTGGGGATTTAGCTCAGTGGTTTCGCCACCTGCTGCGCAAGCACAAGGACCCAAGTTTGATCCCCGTTACCCCCCCCAAAAAAAACCCTGAAATATACACAATTATAGCTAATATTTACTAACTGCTTATTAAATGTCAGTCATTGTGTTGTATACTGTATGTCATCAAAATACTTTCACTAGCCTTGAGTGAACACCAAAGAGAGACTTTAGAAAATTGAGATTTAAAAATCATGTTAAAATAGTCACTCTCAACATACTCACATACACAGACACACAGACACACACACACACACACACACACACACACACACACATACTATGTGAATATATATCCATAAAGATAATTTGGACTTTATTCTCTAAACCCTAGCAATCTCTTTGGTTCCTGATATAGATGGAGCATGTTCATATGCTCAGATTACTGTCCTTTAAGGGGCCTCATGTGTTGTTAGTGACACAACCTTATGGTAGAAAAAACTTCTGACTATTTTTAGTGAAAATAGGAGGGAAAAAACTTAGTTGCTGCTATCAAGCCAGCACATTTGATAAAAAAGCACAAAATACTTTGTTTTATATGTTTTTGTTTTATAACTACAAGCCTATAAAGAAGCATCAAAAATCTTATAAACAGAAAGAGAAACCAGTGAAATGGTTCAATACAAAATTAATAAGCAGAACTTAATAGTTAATATAAAATAAACATTCAAAATAATGGAATTAAATATATGACTTACAACAGTAAAGGAAATATTGTCTCACAAAAGGCAAACAAAGAGACACAAACCTATAATAATAGCTAAATTTATTTAGCATCCTTATTGCCAAGAAATAGTATATATTTGAATAACTTACATAAACAAAATTTTAAAACTTCCCATTTAAATAGAAAAATAAGTTATAAACAAAGTTTAAGTTGTAATTTGCTCTTAGCAATGATATTAGCAATTATGCTTTGTTTTTAACTTTAACATTCAACGGTACAACAGTTTATTGCAAATGTATGTTTGTTTCATTTTGCTACAAGATGTCAGAGTGATTTGCTCTTCTGGGAGAAAAAATGAACAAGAAATGAACAAAAAAATCAAGATATTTTGAGTAATATGAATAATTCTTTTATTCCAATGAAATTTTATTGAAAAGGTAGAAAAAATTTTAAAAACCTGCTATCTTTAAAAAAATAAAATTGTAGGTTAATGAGTTACAACATAACAAAGGAGATATATATCTATATAGAGAGAGATATATATAGATATATATGAATTGTTTCAGTTTTATTACCATAGAATACTCCATATCAAACTTCCATATAACAAACACATATTTTGTGTAGGGCTCAGTAGGTGATTTCCCTGGGATCCTAGTGGTGTCAATGGGAATGACTGGAAGCATGGAGTCACCTCCAGTGCCTCCTGCTTGTCTGATCCCTGAAATGGGAAGACTCAAACTGCTAGGACTAGAACACCTGAGTCTCCACAGGGATGTATTGGTGTACTTGTCTCTTCTCCATGGTGATTTCACAGAACTGGATTTAACTATGGGTTAAGGACTCTTAAAATGCAAACTGAATAGAGACCCAAGGAAAAAGCTTTAGAGATTTTTATGACTCTTCCTCAGAAATCATCATACAGTATCACTCGTATTGTAGTTGAACTGCAATGTTGGATACAAAGGTCGGCTTAGGGTTCATAGAGAAGAGGGTAAAAGACACATAAAATGAAATTCATAGGGAATGGGATGCACAGGGATTGATATGATTATTCTTGGAAAACACTCACATATTATATGTTACACTATAGGTACTACTTCAAATCAGTGCAGAAAAAGTGATGATTATAATAAATAACAATCCATTGCATATTGTATTAGTATTCTCCATTACAGTAAGAAATGTCTAAGGTAAATAAACTTAAAGGGCAAATGTTTATTTTAGCTTAGGGTTTTGGAGGTTTCAGTCCATGGTTGGTTGGTACTGTTTTGGGGCCTGTGGCCAGACAGTACATTATGGTGGGGAGTGGTGGAGCAAAATGCTCACCTCTTGACAATTTGGGAAGCAAAGAGAGAAAGAACAACAAACTGTGTCCAAACCTGACCTACACCTGGCCCCAACCCTGAGTGCCAAGCTGGGGGCAAAGCATTCAACACATGTACTTCTGGGGTTACAATGGAAATTCCAACCCTAGTATGTATTTCAAAGTTGTTTCTAAAAAAGTAGATTTGAGTGTTTTTACCAAAAACAACATGTGTGAATTAATGGATTTGTTAATTACCTTGAATTCATCATTCCAGAGTGTAAACATGTACCAAAGTATCAAATGTCTCTACAAATATAAACAATTATTGTTGGTTAAGACAAAAACTTTAAAAATAAATACAAATATATAGATGTTACAGAATAATAAGTGTTTAAGAATTGATGTTTGTATGAAAAACTGGAACTCTTTAGTTATAAAATGTATACAAAAGATCAACTCACCTTAGAACAGAATAATAGTTGCAACATTCAAACTTTTAAAATTAAATAAAATGAAAAAGTCAAACTATTACAATTGTCTTAGACATGGAATTTTGTAGAAAATAAAATTGTCTCTATAAAAAGTAAATCTCATTCTGTATATTGCCATTTCACTCTGTTTCCTTTGCTGAGGAGAGGCTTTTTAATTTGATATAATCCCATTTGTTGATTCTTACTGCTATTTCTTATGCAATTAGTTCTGTTCAGAAAGTTCTTGCCTATTTCTAGGGCTTAAAGGATTTTACTAATTTATCTTCTAGTAGATCAAGTGTTTCTGTATTAATATTTAGATCTTTGCTCCATTTTCATTTTAGTTTAGGATGAAGTGAGCAATACAGGTCCACCTTCTATATTCTGCACATGGATAGCCAGTTTTCCCACAGTTTTCTCAGCACAGCTTGAGAAAGAGGCTATCTTTCCTCCAAGATATGTTTTTAGCACCTCTGTCAAAGATTAAGTAGTTGAATATGTCTGGGGCTGTTTCTGCATCCTCTAATCTGTTCCACTGATCCTCGTGTCTGTTTTGTGCTAATATCAGACCATTTTTATCACTGTAGCTTTCTAATATAACATGAAGTTCAATATTGTGACACTTCCCACATTATACTTGTTGCCCAGGATTGCCATTGCTAATCTAGGTACTGGTTACCTACTCTAGTTACATATCAATTTTAGGACTTTCTTTTTTAGTTCTGTGAGTAATGTTGTAGGCATTTTGATTGGAATGACATTAAATCTATGTATCAGTTTTGGAAGTATGGCCATTTTGACAATGTTGGTTGCTTGTCCAGGAAATAGGGTTATCATTCCACTTACTGATGTTCTCTTTAACTCATTTTTTAGAGTACTGTTGTTTTTATTGTAGGTTAGGTTAATTTACTTCTTTGGTTAGGTTAATCTCCAGGTATTTAGTTATTATTGTTGCTATTGTGAATTGCATTGTCTTCCAAATATCTTTGACAGTTAGTTTGTTATTGGCGCACAAAAACAGTATTGATTTTTTTTTACATTGATTTGTTTATTTTATTGGTAATTTGAGATGTACATAATGATACATTTATAATAGTGAATTTATATCTGTACACGATATATCTTGCTTCTTTTTTCCCATTTTCCTTCCCTCCTTTCATTCCCCCTTCCCCTCCTTATATACAAAAGGTTTGTTTCAATTTTTTTCTTTTATTCTGTTTTTTTCTTGTCCCTGCCTTTCTTCCTCCCTCCACCTTGTTCCCCTTCACATTTGAACATTGTGAGGAAACTGCATGCTGATTTTCTATCCTACTACATCACTGAATTTGGATATTAGTTCAAGAAGCTTTTAGTGAAATTTTTTGGATTTTCTATATAGAGGATCATGTCATCTACAATTAATGATAATTTGACTTCTTCCTTTACTATATGTGTTCATTTTATTTCTTTCTCTTTTCTAATTGTTCTGGGTAATGTTTCCAGTACCACATTGAACAGAGATGGTGCTAGCTGAAATCCTTTTCTTTTTCCTGAGTTTTATGTGGAAAGTTCTAAGTATTTCCTGATTTTACATAATGATTGCTATTGATTTGTCAAAAATGGCTTTGATCAGATTGATCATGAATAGTTGTAGGGTTTTTAAATTTAATTTTATTGGTATGCAACATTTTAGGTATGCAATACAATGACATTCATCAATGGAAATTACATAATCTTTCTTGGTTCTTATTTTTTCCCCATTCCCCTGCCTTCCCTTCAACCCCTCCATCCCTCCCTATTTGCAGAAATTGTTTTCATTTTTTCATTTTCACATATTAATTCCATTCTTTTCTTTCCTTTCCTTTACCCTACCCCTCCCTCTTCCCCTTCCTGTTTACATCTTTTCTTCCTATATCACATTATATATTATATCTTTTAGTCCTTATGTACACTAACAGTTTCTCAAACTAGAGTAACTATTTGGTATTTACACATGTGTCCTATTTATTTCACTTAAGGTTATGGCCTCAATATGCATCCATTTACCCATAAATGTCTCTAATTTCTCACCATTTTTGGCTGAGTAGTACTCCACATTATAAAAAAAAAAACACATTTTCTTTATTCAGTCTACAGTTGATGGGCAATTGGCGTGTTTCCAAGTTTTAGCTATTACAAACTGTGCTGCTATGAACATGGGTGCACATATATCACTGTGGTATGATTCTTTTAATTCTTTGGGGAAGATACCCAGCAGGGGAATAGGTGGGTCAAATGGGACTTCCAGTCCTAGTTCTTTGAGGTATCTCCATACTGATTTCCACAGTGGTTGCACCAGTCTACACTCCCACCAGCAGTAGAGCAGGGTTCCCCTCTCCCCACAGCCCCACCAGCATTTCTTACTGGTTGATTTCATGAGAGCAGCCATTCTTTCTGGGGTGAGGTGAAATCTCAGCATTGTTTTCATTTGCATCTCTCGAATGACCAGTGATGTTGAACATTTTTTCAGGTTTATTTGCTATTTCTACTTCTTTGTTTGAGAAATGTCTGTTCATCTCAGATGCCCATTTAGGGATTGGGTCTTTAAATTTGGAGATCTGATTTTTTTTTTTATTACATCGTTGTTTATTTTTCTTGTCATTTTTCTATCTATTTGTGACAGTGGGGTATTTAGTTGTCCCACTTCTATTGTATTAGTGCTTATTTGATTTTTAATGTCTGATTAGTATTTGTTTTATATAGTTGGGTGCACTAGTATTTGGCGCATATATGTTTATGATTGTCATCTCTTCCTCTTTTATTGTTCACTTTACAAGGATGTAGTGTCCTTCTTTGTCTCTCTTAATCAGTGTTGGTTTGAAATCCACTTGATCTGCAAAGAAGATAGCTAGTACTGCTTTTTTTCAGGTTCCTGTCTCATGGAGGATTATTTTCACCCTTTAAATTTCAGGCTAGGAGTTTCTTTTTGAATTGAGAGTGTTTCTTGTATGCAGCATATTGTTGGATCTTGCTTCTTGACTCTTTCTGCCAGTCTATTTATTTTGACTAGTGAATTGAGACCATCAACATTGATGGTTATAGCTGACATGTATTGACTTATTCTTGTCATGACTTTTTGTTATTGTTGGATTCTCCCCCTTTGTGTTTAATTTCTTGTTGTGCCCCATGGTTTAATTTTGCAGGCCTTCCTGGGGTTGTGATCCTCATTATCATTTCCTGGGATATTGTCTAAAATTTATTGGAGTGCTGGTTTGGTATTCATGAAGTTCTTAAGGTTCTCTATGTCATGAAAGTATTTCTTCATCAATTTTGAGATACTTTTGAAGGGTACACCAATCTGGGTTGTAGGTTGTTTTCCTTTCAAGCTTGAAATATGTCACTCCAAGTTCTTCTTGCTTTGAGGGTTTGTGTTGAGAAGTCTGCTGTGATTCTGGTGGGCTTTCCTTTGTATGTGATTAGTTTCTTTTCTCTAACTGCTTGTAGAACTTTGTTCTTCTGTTGGGTTTCTGGAATCTTATCTATTATATGTCTATGTGTAGATTTATTTTTGATCAAGGCTATTTGGAGTCCTATATGCCTCCCTTATCTGTATGTCAAGTTCTTTTCCCCTGCTTATGAAGTCTTCTGCCATCACTTCTGTGAAGTTTTTTTTTATGTCATCTGTAGTCTCTCCTGTTTCTTCATTGACTCTGATCAGTGTTCTTTGTATCTTCTAGCAGCTGCTAAATTGATTTCTCATGGTTCCTTACTATTTTAAAGAAATTTTTCTTTTTCTGGTCACTAATTGCAGTCTTATCTTCTATATCTGGAATTCTGTCCTCACATTGGCTCATTCTGCTGCATAAACTTTCAATGGAGTTTTTAATCTCCTGGAAATCTGTTTGCATCTGTTTTATGGATTCCATTTGTTTCTTATGTTGAGATTCCATCATGTTCCTCAGCTCCTCTTTTTTTTTATCTGTGTCTTCTCTAGATTTATTAATCATGTCTTGCACTATGTGCACAATCTGTGCTGTTATCTGAGAAATCATTTCTGATTTCATTTTTTCCAGGTCCTCTTTCATTGTCAGTTTAGGAAGTTCTGCTGGTTGAGTGTCAGTTTGTTCCACCTAGTTTTCCTCTGGGGTTGCTTTATGTTATCTGGAAGTCTGATTTTGAGGCTTATTTACATGTCTTCTCATTTCAAAGGGGCGTGAGAGGATGTGTGCTGCTTTTGCACATGCAGCTCACCTTCTGGGTGCCCTGGGCCATGGTACGCCAGCCCAGAAGGTTCACTTCCTCTGTGCTGGTGGTAGCTCTGCTCCTGAGCACTCAAGGCAGTGGTCTAGTTGTGGGGTTTTGTCAAAAGTTTTTCTCCTGCATCTATTGATATGATTGTGTGGTTCTTGTCCTTGTATTTGTTTATATGATGTATTATATTTATTGATTTACTTATGTTAAACCATCCTTGCAACTGTGGCATGAAACTTATTTGGTCATGTTATACGATCCTTTTTATGATTTGTTGTATTATATTTGTCAATATCTTATTGAGGATTTTTCCTTCCATGTTCATTAAGAAGATTGATCAATAGTTTTCTTTTATAGTTGGATCTTTGATTTTGTGATCAGAGACACGTTAGCTTTCATAAATGAATTTTCAAGCAATCCTTCCCTTTCAATTTCATTGAAAAGTGTGAGGAGTATTGGTGTTTTAACATCATTAAAGTCTTGTAAAATTCAGCAGTGAATCTATCAGGTCTTGGGCATTTCATAATTGGTAGGTTTTTTATTACCTCCTTGATTTTAGTGCTTGTTGTTGGGTTGGTCAGAATTTTGATTTCTCATTTATTGGGGGCTTGGCCAGGCCCCTAGTTGCTTGGGCAAGGGTAGGATGTAGGATTAAAAGAGACAGAGACAATAATCTAGAATGTAAGGGTGTCCAGAGGAAGATATGCCTCTAGAGGACACTCTACAATCTCCAGGTTGACCCACTTTTATTAGAAACCAAATGCACAGAAAGAGGGGGTCATCTGTTATTCATGGAAGAATGACTGTCGGTAGATATCAGCAAATGCATAAATAATGATTAATGGGGTATTAGATTAATGGGAAACTGATCTACCCGGATCCCTACGCTCTATGCATTGTCCTCAGCAGAAGTTATCTTGCCCTAGGAGTGCTATACTTATGAGTTTTCTGGTGCACAGCCAGAAAGCCTGAGGTTTTTTTATTGACTTCTCTTTTCCTGAAAAAAGTTATACAGCATGGACTCTATGCCACCCAAGTCACATAATCTGGTCCCCAACACTCTTGGTTTAGCTTTGCTAATTCATATAAGCCTAAGACTCTATCCATTTCTTCAAGATATTTAAATTTCTTTGAACACAGTTTTTCCTACTAGTTAGTTGTTTTGTTTTGTTCTGTTTTTTGGTACCAGGGATCGAACTCAGGACCTTGTGCTTGCAAGGCAGGCCGCTCTGCTAGTTAGTATTGATGGTGTCCATTGTTATTTTGCCTTTTTCATTTCTCATTGCAGTAACATTGGTCTTTTCTCCCTTCCTTTTAGTAAGTTTGGCTGTGGGTTTATCTATTTTTTAATCTTTCAAAGAACCAGCTCTTCAATTTGTTGATTCTTTGCATTGTTATTTTAGTCTCAATTCCAATAATTTCTGCTATAATTTTTATGATTTGGCTTCTTAAACCTGGTTTAGATTTGTATTATTATTGTTTTTTTAGTATCCTGAGGCTCCTCATAGTTTATTTATTTGCACTCACTCTGTTTTTCTAATGTGACCATTGATCACAATGAACTTCCATTTTAGGACTATTTTCACTCTGTCCCATAGTTTATGATATGCTATACTTGCATAGTCATTTGATTCCAGAAATTATTTAATTTCTTTCTGGATTTCTTCTGTCACCCCTTTCGGATGACTGTTATTTAGATTGTATAAAAATTTCAAGAAATAAGACCTCATCACACTAAAATAGTCAATCAAAAAATGGGTAAGTGAAATGAATAGACACTTCTCAGAAGAAGTACAAATGGTCCCTAAATGTCTTTGATCATTAGATAAATGTAAACTAAAACAACATCAGGATTTAATGTTTTGCAAGAAAGAATGGCAATCACCAAGAAATCAAATAATAACAGATACTGGCCTTGCTGCTGTGAAAATCTTTCTACATTGTTGTTGGGAATATAAACTAGTATGACCATCATGAAAGTCAGTATGGTGATTTCTCAAAAAAAATAAAAGTTTCATTTGACCCTGTTATTTTCCTTCTAGGTATCTTCCGCCAAAACAAATGATATCATATTATAGTGTATGTGCATACCAATGTTTAGAGCAACATAGTTCATTATTGCTAAATCTTGGAAGCACCCTATTTGGCTATAAACAGATGAATAAAATTGTAATATTTATACATAATGGAATACTACTGGCTATAAAGAAAAATCAATTGGCGACATTTGTAGAAAAATGGATACACCTTGAAAATATAATGCTAAGTGAAATAAGTCAAACATATAATCTTCAATACCATCTAGTTTCTCTCTTTTGAGTAATCAAGAATACAAATGAAGAGCAAAATTAAAAAATGATAAAAAGAAACAGAGAGATAGATCTTTTGCAAAGATGAAGGAGACCAAGAGAGAAAAGAAGGAGGAGGAAGGGAAGGGGACATAAAAAAATTTAAGAAGCAGCTTGTACATGTACCAATTACCCACAATGAGTGTTACAATAACTATAACAGTAACTATGAAAATGGGGAAAATGAGGAAAGGGATCTAGTGATGGAGGTATACAGGTGGGTGAGAGGGGGAAAAGGGAACAAAAAGACTCAAGATATGTGAAGTACATGTACCTACACCCTAAGCTGAATGTAAGTGCAATGTACTGCAAACAAGGACTAAGAAAACAGAAATTTTTAAACAATAAAAGTTAAATCCCATATAGTAAAACATACAATAAAAAATAAAAATTAACTAAGAACTCAGAAAACTGACAAATATACAAAGGGATTATGTCTTTTAGTTGTGATGAGAAAGAGCTCATAAAAACTCATAGAAATAAAATATGTCCAACACCAAAATTAGTGAAGGATTTGAACAATTATTTTATGGAAAGTAGAAAAAAATAGAAATTTCAAAAAATAGGGAAAATAATGAATATTGTTTATTATTTAAGAAATTCATATCAATACCAAAGGCTACATTTGGCTAGGAAGATTTTTAAAATACATTCACATATTGTTTAAAGAGAAAAATGCTTTCTGCATTTTGCAATATAGATATCTATTTACAAAACCATGATCTTTCTCTCATATCCTTTTGCCTAGGTGACATTATTTTGCCACCACAAAATAAACATGGAGCATCTTCTGAAGAAAGCCACGGACAGGAAATTGACCAGTGTGAGAGAGAGGTCATATGAATTGCAAGCAGAAAAGCCATATGGGTAGGGGATGGCTAAGTTCTCTGGTACTGAAATCTCATCACTGTGTGTCTCAGATCATGGATACAGAGCTGTAGGAATTAGTTTTCCCAGCTGAGTTTTGGTTTTGCTTGGTCTGATTCTTTTCTCTGCCCCAATTCTTCCCTCTCTGAATGGGTATGTTTATTTGGTGGCACTGTATTTTGGGACTGTGTAATTTACTTTTTGAAGTTTACAAGGTTAATAGTTAAGAAGAGCTGCCCTGAGTCTCAGAGTAATCTTTGAACTTTGATTTTTGGGTAAAACTGGAAGTGCTGAGAATTCAGGGAATAAATTAGTGTGGTTTTGGTTTCACATGGAATGGTTTCATCATGGTAGGTGGATTTACAACCCAGTTACTGTGTTGATTTGGAGATTAACTATGGTTCTAGAAGATGTGATTAGGTGTCAAGTGAACAAAGTTGGACTTGTACCACTTAATTCTGATTTTCAACTTGACTGGATTGAGAAAAAAAATACAATCAGTAATACAAACTAAATCAAGAACCAGAAAACTCCTGGAGAAAGGAATGGATTGTGTGGGTTCTAACAAAACCAATCACATAACCCATTGATGAGTTCATAGCTGAATGGATTATTAGGAGTTAGGCCTATTTGGAGGAAATGGCTTATGGAGGAGTGACCTGGGGGAGAATATATAATCACCATTTCCTTCCTCTCTGGTACTTTCTCTGATATTTGTTTCCTGCATGCCATTAGGGGAACAGCTTTGCTCCTCATGCCCCTCTACCATGATGCTTGTGGTTTGGAACTAGCTAAACATGGATTGTACACATGAAACCATGAGCTGAAATAAAGTTCTTCTTTTTTAACTTGAAAATGTCATATGTTTTGTCCCAACAAAAGGCTTATCTGTACAGTATTATTTCCAACCCTTATTTCTCTTAAGCGATACTGATCTTATTACCTTAAAAGAGAAATTAAATTGTGTCTTATTTATTAAGAACTATTGAAGAATGAGTAAAGCTTTCAGGCCCAAATTCAGGGTCACTGTTTTCAACTCCTTTTATCAATCATATCTTTCATATGTGAATTGCTTCTCAATTTATAAACACAAAATTTTCCAATTTAAAAATACTTTAGTTCTTACAAATAGTCTTCTTTTTAATATATCTTATTATTTGCAATTTATTTTTATCATTTTTCCACTGACTATTATTTTTGGATCTCTTTCTGATATCATTGCTGGTCTGTTTGTATAATTACTTTTAAGCCTGAATTATCAATTATTTATGTATACACATCTAGTGTTATACATTTCTATAATATATCTAACAACTCTCTGAAGTTTGGTTCTATTATGTGAAAAAAGACTTGAGTTCTTTGTCTTGAACGTAAGAAGAAATATATTAACCATCCAAGTCTTACTCATTTCAATTCACTTAAACACAGAAAACCAGAGTTCAGGTAATGCTCATCCATTAAGATGACTTAATGCAATTTCGAACAAAATGCCCTCTGTCAAATGTTGAGTTCCCAAAAGGCTTCAGAAAAACACATCAGTCCAGTAAAACTAAGTTTATTATGCTTAATGCAGTGACTGAGAACACTACCTTGACAGAATCTTAATATTGTATCACATCGGGGAAGTCATGAAAAAAAATTTACAAAGATTCAGGTGAATTTCAGGAGTCTTTTAAGCCTGGTATCTGCCAGGGTGTCAGAGTGCCAGGGTTAGAGCAGTTTACAACAAACTTGTATTCTCTATTGTGTTCATAATTTGATCCTTGAAATAGATTAACATATGGTTTCCTTCTGATACTCAAGTGTAACTTTATTGTTTGGATTTTGACCATAACTATATTTTGGTCAAAGAATTCTGTATGTCACTCATTCTTAAATATTTCTTAATACTTATTTGTGCCCTTTTTAGATGCTATTTTTATAATATTTCTGCTTTACAAAAATTTATGTACTCTAATTTGGCAATATACATCTCCATGTATATTTGTTCAGTTACATATTGTGTATTATTTAAATCTTTAAATTGTGTTTAATGATAAATTTGTGTTTTTTAAAATTGAGTTTAATGATAAATTTGTAAATGAAAGTTGCCCGTTAAATTTCGTAATCTACATTCTTTATATGTTCTTTAATTATTTCATGTTAATGCAACATTTAACTATATATACTACCTTGATTCTTAGTTATAGTTCATATTTTTATTCATTTTTAAATTATTTAAGGGTAAATTTAATTGTGTTAAATTATTGAAGACTAAAATTAATCTTTTCTAGCCTCTAAATAGTAGGTTACTGAAATTATGCTAATCTACTTTCCTTAAATGTGTGTAATATTACTACTGTTGTTACAGCTTCACAAATTAGGTATAGGTACTAAAGTTTATATAGAAAAACATTTCACTGTCAGTATATCTGTATCAATTTCTTTGTTTAGCATCTTAAAATTTTTGAGCATTTTGTTGGTTTTTGCCTTGGGGCAGTAGCACCTCCAACATTTCTTCTTATTATTAAAGGGAAATATCTTTGAAATACTTTGTTTAATTTTAAATACAGTACAAGATTTATCCAGTAAATTTTTTCCCATGCCCACGTTTCAATAGGCTGTATTTGTACTGTCATTTTTTATATAGTAGCTTTGTAGAAGAGTGATTTTTAATTCTAGATGTTTTACTTAAGTACATACATTTATACACATATAATTTTGTTATTATTCTCCAATAATAATAAGTTTAGCCTTTAGATATTTAATCAGATTTTTTTGTTGGTTCACCTCCATAACAATTCAAGGATCTCTGCTCACTAGTCCAGGACATTTGTGTTGAAAACATCATTTTGATTGTGAATGGTATATATGGAACAGGTTTTATACTTATGCATATGTGATATTTATAAAATAAAACTTATTCACTATAGTGTATTCACCAAAGAATTTCAAACATCCAAATACTTTTTCTCACTTATTAATCTGTTAGTAGCAAAAATTTCTTATAAATTGTTTCACTAGTTTTTCTTTTCACTCTTGCTTTGTGATATTAAAGACATACCTTTGAGTTTGTTCATTCAAATATCCTTTAAATCATCCCTCATCAAATGCCAGTTAGACCAAAGCAGGTACTAATTCTCAGGAAAAAGGTCTCCTTGTATCCTGGCCCCTGAACATTTTATTATGAGGTGACACTATTCCCTGATTTACAAGTAGAGCCAGATGCTTTCATATCCCTCTGTTTCCCAAGTACCCTGATTTTCTGAATTGTGACTCCAGCTTGTATTTGGCTGCCCTTCATCTACACATTGTAATGTTTGATTGCAATATCAGAAGAAAGCACTTCCAATGTCCTCATCTCTCATTTATAAGAGCTGAGGATTGTGGGTTGAATAATGATGAGAGGAACATAGTTGAGGAAGGTTAGTAGGTATTAACTTGGAGAACTCTCTGAATGTCAGCACAATGTGAATTCATCTGTGGCCTCACACCTAAATGGTCAATCGAAGCGATGAGACCACTAGTGTCAACATGACTACACTCTGTGTTCCAAGAAGTGCTTGTTCAGGAAGAAAAACCTATAAACCAGTGACTAACTTTGCTTTTATTTCAGGAAGTTTCTGTAAAACCTTTTACCAGAGAAACACTTAACTCTTTTGAGAAAACAGCTCACATATGGAAACAAAGCTTGTCCACCTGGAGAAACAGATTGCTGGTCAGTGACACTTTCCTTGTCAGAACTTCCTTAGGAACTTCATAGGTTCGTGTCCACAAATCCACAACTGTTGTGTCCTAACATGTTTCCAGTCTCACTCCTTTGATTTGAAAGACCTATCTTCAACCATTTTAACCAATACACAAAATCCCTACACAAAATCCATAAAACTGTGATTCTTGATCCCTGTCTGCTGCGACTCTGATGAGATGGTGACTCATGCTCTTTAAAATTAGTATGACCCGTGATGCTGAACACTTTTTCATATGTTTATTTGCTGCTTTTACTTCTTTGTCTGAGAAATGTCTGTTAATTTCAGATGCCCATTTTTGAATTAGGTCTTTATATTTGGGGGTCTGATTTTTTTAAAGTTCTCTATATATTCTAGATAGTAGACCTTTGTCTGAAGAACAGCTGGTAAAATTTTTTTCCCACATTGTAGGTTGTCTCTTCACACTGTTGGTAGTTTCTCTTGCAGTGCAGAAGCTTTTGTTTGTTTGTTTTTGTTTTTGGTACTGGGAATCGAACTCAGGTCCTTGCACTTGCGAGGCAGGCCACAGAACCACTGAGCTAAATCCCCAGCCCTAGAAGCTTTTTAATAAGATGAGATCCCAGTTGTTGATTCTTTGTGCTTTTGTGTGTGTGTAAATACCGAATAGTTTCTCTGGTGTGAGAAACTGAAAGTGTAAATAAGGATTAAAATGGTTAAAATGAATAATTGATAATTTGAAATAGGAAGAAAAGGTCCAAGGGGTAGGGGAAGTGGGAGGGGAAGGGGAAAGGAAAAAGTATAAGAAAAGGAAAAAATGGAAACAAAGTCTTTGTAAATAGGTAGGGGTGGAGGGGGTGAAGGGAGGACAGGAAATCAGGAAAAAATAAGAAACAAGATACATCATGTACAGGTACATGATGATAAATGTAAATGTAAATGTATTGTATACCTAAAATGTACCAATAAAATAATTTAAGGAAAAAATTAGTATGACCACTATAAAATCTAACATCTAATTGTTAGAATAATGTTTGGTACCTATTATGTTGACTTTGTTTCTTTTAAATGTCTTCACATGTTGAGAGAGGATCCTTAGAGATTGTTATCCAGTTCCCATCCGGAAGGAAAAATCAATAATGTAAATGATTCCTTTCATTTCCAAACACACAAACTTATAAACATTCATTGCTGTTTCATACCCAAGGTGCGATGGTAGGAAGAATGGGTGCAAGTTCAGATAACAAAGGAGCTCACTGCTTGAAATAGCAGAGATGTTATGTGAACAATTTTTATTAGTTTAATATTTAAGAGAGTGTGAACAATGAGGTGTAATAATTTCTAATGTTATAATTCATATAAAAATTGAACAGAATTTGAGTAGAATTTTCAGTATTTGTTTTCATATTCCACTTTTGACTAGATTTTTTAATAGAATGATACAAAAGCATAAAAATTAAATCAGTGGAACAATTAGAGACTATAATTGTTCCTTGTGAAGATATTTGGCTTTATTAAATACAAATATGAATTACTGTACTTGATGGTTATTTAAGTGAACTAATATGATATTACTCAGTACCAAAGAGATAAAATTCATGGTTTTAGGTAGCCATGGAAACCTTTGAATAAAATGTTGAAATTTTACCCCGCAGGAATTTGAAGGACATGATAGTTGTTTCAATACATTTATAAAACCAGTTTCTAGCATTTAATTATTCCAAATACCAACAGAATTTGAAGTGAATGCCCTTATCAACATGAAAAATTATTGTTTTAATAGAGCTTAAGCAATTAACTAATTAATTAATAAGCCAAAAGTGAAGCAAAGCAATGCTTGGAGTTCTTTTGAAGCAGTGTATGTTAAATATTTTATGACTACTTACAAGACGCTTTTTGTCATATGGAGTTGAGAACATGCCAATAATCTCTGGATGACAAATACAGCAGGATTCCTATGCTTGGGTTCAAAGGAGGACCTGCTGTTGTCTACTGGTATTATTTTTCTAATCTTGATTTGCTTAATGAATTTCAGCTGTTAGGAATTAGAAAGTTACTTGATATTCAGATGTAATCTTTTGGCATCACATTTCACAAATTGATAAAAATTTTTACTTGAGTTAAAAAGGAATAATGAGAAACTTTTGGAAAGCCAAAACAATTTAATCTAGACAAATGGATTGAGAAACAATTTTTAGCAACAGAAGTTGATTTACTTTCTCCATTGACCTTTTTGTTAATCAGTAGGTTAAATTGTTTCACTTCATGTTGCAAATAAATTCAAAGGTATGTGATATTTCATACATGAAAACATTAAATTTTAATAACATATTAATTGTTTAAAACATTGATTTGAACATCTTTTAAATTTTGCATGCAATTACTAGCCCATTAAATTCTTCAAAATACAAGTAGCAGATGTCTAATAAAGGAATCCTTATTTTTACCACTTAAAATTATCTCAATATGAATAAGCAAGCTTTTAATGCATTTAGTAGTCTCCATTTTAGAAGCATTTATATTTATACAATTTCATCTTTACAGAAGAGAACTTTACCTTTTAGTAAGCCAATACACATCCTATGGGAATATAGATGTGATATTAAATGTAATTTTCACCTTGCATTTCATACAGGAATCAACTTGACTAATCCCAATAATAACACTATTAGTAATACTAATTGTAACATTTATTAAGTGACTACCATGTGCCATTTTTTTGTTCTAGTAAAATATATTTATCTAGTTAATAGACTAAACAAGCCTATGAAGGATTACTTTTCTAGCTTTATCAGGGCTATTGAAAGATAGATACCCTGAATGATTAAATTAAAGAAAATGTATAATAGTAAAAAATATATTGCATGTTTTGAGTGAAAGAGAGCATTCTGAGTATAGTTAACCAAATGATCAGCACACATACACAGGCACACACACACTTCCTGATGAATATATATATATATTTCAGACTGTATTTCCTAAACATAAGAACCTTCTCTTCATAACGACAATACCATTATCACAAAAAGATCATTTTTAATAATCTAAAAATATCTAAAATCAATCTATGTTCAAATTTTATTACTAGCTATATTTGTAAAATTGCTTTGATTTAATCATTAAGGATTATACAGCATAATAACTAGACTTTCAATCTAGACTTTTTATACTTTAATAACTAGATTTTTTAGTCCGGAAGAGTCAATATTTGTTTTTTTCAAGGTAGTTATTTTTGAAAGTCAAGGCCATCCTGTTGGTTTTATTTCAATATTCTGAATTTGTCTAATGTTCATTCAATTAGTTTTCAGGCAAACAGTACTTTCACAATGATGAATATCATTTTTTGTTTTCTTAATCACATTGAGCAGAATGTACCATGGACATGCTGGGTGTGCTAATAAGTTTGGTAATTTACTCAAGTTGAACCACTAGTTCTTTCCATGTACTACACAGGTTAATGTTTCCCTATGTTATTAGTGAGTATTAGCTAGAGGTAATGTTTAGCCCCCATGTGAATAACTTTTTTTGCAAACAATTTTCATCCTGTTTAGGATCTCTTATGAATCCTCGCCTGAATCAATTACTATATGGAAATTTGTGCACTGTGCTGTTATTTTTATGTTTAACAAAATTGTTTTCTTAGCCAGCCATGATGTACATGCCTATAATCCCAGTACTCTGTGAGACTGATGCAGGAGAATCACAACTTCAAGCTGAGCCTAGACAACTTATTGATATAACAAGACCCTGTCTCAAAATAAAAATGTAAAAAGAATGGACCAGTGATGTAGCTCAGAGTGAAGGCACTGGGTTCACTCTCCAGCACCAGAAAATAAAAAAATAAATATATGTATGCGTATATACATACATATATACATAAATAGCTTTCTTTTATTGTTCTTTATTTTCATAATGTGTAAATTTGAGCATAATATTAATTATATTATACTTCAAGTAAAATTGCATTTTATTGTTCCAGAATAAACAGAAAGGTTTTTCAATACTTGATTGATTTCATTTGAAATGACCTAGCTGGAGTGACCATGTGACACTTTATACTCAAAGGTATAAATAAAAGGATCACAAATGACTGGTTGTATATAGTAATTTAAGGGAATTTAAAGAAAACAGAGAGATGAATCCTTTAAAATAGTTGTGAATCATGAGCTGTTAAAATAGGAGCAAAAATTAAACAATTCAAAATGTTAGTTTAATGGCTCATTCCATTTAAATATATTTACCAGAACACTTCACTCACTAAATTATTACCATTACTTCCAACAATGACCTTTTTTGAAATTTACCATTCAAAATTAATGGTATATAAATTCAGAATCTTTCTGAAATGTATCAAATGGAACATAAAAAATGCATGCTAAATGACTTCTAAACATTTATTTTAAAACAAAGTGTATAAAACAAAAATTAAATCAAGTCATTAATTATGATTGTGAATTTATATTTTCAATATTGTAATAAACTTTAAATTCAAATTTATTTATTCTTTATAAATTAATTAATTACAGTGGTAGAAAATTTTAAATGAAATCTTCCCTTGCGTGACCTTTGGCCCCTCAGTTACATTTCTAATGGTTGCTTCTGCTGTTTTTTAGGGGGGTTCTGTGTATACACAAATTTGAACGTTTTTGTGTGAATGTGAATACATAGACACATAGACACTCACATTTGTGGTTTTTCACAAATTATAACAAACTGCTTAATTTTTTGCCTTACTTGTTCAATTATCAATTTATTTTAGAGATTATATGAGAATATATGCACAAAGTCCTCTCATACTTTTAATACCATGAATACTATATTTTATTTGCTGATTATTTTTATGATTGATTCAAATATTTATGTGATTCCTGAGTAGTCTAGGAACAAATTTTTAGAAATATGATTCCTGGGTGAAAGCATTTACATTTTTAATTGTAACACACCTTCCCAAATTGCCTTTCATAGTAGCTATATTACATTATCCTTCTAACAGCAAAATGGAAATCCCTTTGCTAATAATTCTAAATATTACAGTTGTCTTTTCTTTAAATAACAAATTACAATGTGGATGTTTATATCTTATATTAAAATTATTGAAATTATACCAGAAAGTACTTGACTATTTACTTAGTGCCAGTCACTCTAGTAGGTGCTGGAAAGACTATGGATATCCTTGATTTACCAGACACATGGTGATACTGTATGAAGAACAAAATGGATATGTAAAATGATGACTGGCACAAGTCAGTGTCCAACGTCAGGCTGACTCCAGTGGGGCTGTGCAATAGAAGTGTGTAGAGATAAAAGAGTCTCAAAGCAAACATTTCCTAATACAAGTGCTTGTTTTCATGAGAGAAATAGATACAGCTCAAATTCCCCTATATTAATTTTCTTCCCTTCCAGCAAACATAGACAGGTCACATTTGTGTTCCCCATTCTATTGTGACCCCTGGAGAGATCTCTCGGGAAATCATACAAAGCTTCCTGAAAGGTTTGAAATGAATCTGTGTCACTATCAAGCAATTTTCTTGTACAAACAAACACTCTCTGCTCCCTGAGGCTTGCTCAACCATTTACTAGTAAAGCTGCAATATCACTGTTTTCATTTCTGCAGCAGAGTGGCTGCCAACTGGTCTTACAACAGGGCTTAAACTTACAACAAGGTTTTAAACTCCTCATTATATGTCAGGCTCCTTCATAGCTTGACAATAAGAAAGCACTACTTTTTAAATTACTGAGCACTCTGAAAAAACTTGTAAGGTTATATTTTGCTTTCTTTATACATAATATGAATTCAAAGCTAATGAAAAATTATCACAGGAAATATTTATGTGATTCAAATATTTTTTATATCTACAGTCAAGATGACGTTAGACATGATAGCATCATCACACACTGAGCCCTGTAGTCTTGCTTATGGATTTATGACTTGAAAGATGAGAATAACAATTAGGCACTCAAAAGTACACACAACTACAATGTCAAATTATCAGAAAATCAGTAAATTATCCTTCACAGAAGAGAATACTAACTTCATAGTGACAGTGACATTGCCAATTTTAAGTTTACCCATTTGTACCCCCAAGCAGTTAAGACTTAGTATATTCCTACCAATGGATCAATAGTGAAAATGGAGAAATCTTCCAGGAAATGTCATTGAGTAGCAGTTTTCTTACCCTTAATATCCAATCTTAATTTCATAAAAAGCCAAAAAGGAACACATATACACATTCTAAAATTAATTTTTCTACCTGACTGCAAGTAATTATCCATGATGGTGAAAATAAAAATGACTCCCATAATTAAATAGTTTGTTTTTTAATTTTTTTGTCACTTGACTATGATTCATTAAAATTATAAAACTTCAAATTGAATAACAATGAAACATTATAAAAGATAAATCCCGAGTGTTGCGAGGAAGCACAGCTTCCTCATTCTTTCCATGTTTGGCTCATCTTTGCTCCCAAATCACCATCAGTAAGTCCAGACACAACTTTAGACTACATGGGGATAAGAACCCTGATCTACTTCTCAACTTTCACTCGGTTATAAATCATTTCTGTGCCAGTTATATGTGGCTTTACACACTTTATTAAGTTTGTTTTCAGTGGGAATTTGTGTCTGTGATTCAACAATAAGGGATCAATATGAGAGATTAATGTAAAAGAAGATGAAAAGTTAAAGTAGATTTGATCATTAGCTAAAGAATATTTGGAGAAAAATCTCATCCATGTCTGAGTCTAGAAGCATGACCAAAACACCCTGAAATTCATGGCTGATAAAAGTTCCACTACTTGCAACAACAATAATAAAATATTTTATAATTTGTTGCTTCTTTTCTATTACTGAATCCATTGTACATTCTTTATTAATATTTATCCCATTTTCTATATAGGTCTTTTGAATTGCTTCACTTATGTAAGCCAGCAATTAGAAAAAAAACTTGTATTCAAATAATGTTTTTACAGATTTATGTTATTAAATTTTAAAATATCATTAGTCCTTGTTGTTTGTGGATTCAGTGTTTGTGAATTTTCTCACTCACCTAAATTTTTTGTAACTCTAAACTATATTTATAATCACTTTCTAGATCCCTTTATAGGTAGGTGCAGAAAAATGAGAAATTTGAAGACTGGTTCTTTACTCTTCCATATAGAATTTAGGACAAATTATTTTTATAGACAATTTTAATGTAGTTCTAATAACAATAAAGTGATTTTTCAGATTCTACTCTATTATTGGCTTAAGTTTAGAAAAATCAAAATAAGTTGAAGTAACTGAAGAATTTATAATTTATGCTTTTAGAAAATTATATTTTAAAATATTCATGCATTGAAGGTAACTAAATATTTGTAATAAGACCAAAAGTCTTATCCATAAAAATTGTTGATTATCTTAAAATAAAGTAAAATATTTATCAAAACAAATCAATAAGAAATTGAAAATACAAGCCACAGAATTATAAACTATGTAAGCATATATTTATAATGTTCAATAACTGGTAAACCACTATTATAATAAATGTATGAATACATTAGGAGGTCCAAGAAAAAAAGAAACAAGTGGGTAGAATCAGGAGCCAAAAACTTAATAAGACATTTTAATAGAGAGGATATAAAAATGGACATTAGAGAATATTATGCTCAATCTCATTCCTAATCAAAGAAATTCCATTAAAATAAAATAATTGTGCTTATTAAAATCTGCAAGTAGTTTTTATTACTTAATCTGTTTTTTACACTACTATTTATTTTTAAATTATCGGTAAGAATGATCAATACATATATTATACAGCATGCTCTTCTGCATTTACAATATATTCCCCAATAAAATAAAAGTAATCAGAAAGAGAAATTGTTTTTGTTGATAGAAAACCTCTTTCTACTATCGTCAGATGAGCTCACTCTTAAGAACCTGTGTCTTCTCTGCTCTTTCTTTATTATCAAGGGATTTTGGAGAGCAATTTTGTGTATCCTTCTATGTCAAAAACACATTTTCATGTATTCCTTTGCTTGATGATTAGGTACACATGCTTCCTAAATATTTTATTTCCTGTCAGATTTCTTTAAATAATTAATAAGAAGAGATAATATGTAAGAAATTCTTAGTCAAGTAAGAATCTGAGGTTTATAAATATCTTTCTTATCTCCTATTTCCTATTACAAGGACATAAGTATTTATTTAATGGTCTATATTAGAGCCAGAACAGAAATTAGGGGTACAAATCTATGTTTAATATCAGAACCACACAATTGTGCAGAAACCCAGGAAGTAAAAAAGTAGAGACATTTATAAAAAATGTTAGAAACCTAAGAGTCTTACAGGGATATTTCTAAGCTTTCGATTTATGGCTTTTTTTTTTCTTTCCTTGAATTACATCTCTGTGAATGAAATGTGCCTACATGCTCCTTGAACAAAATGAAAAATCCAGATTGTGCAATTGTTAGTAGAAGTAACTAACTGCTGAATATCAACCTAATTTCCTCAGTCATCTTGAGGGCAGAGAAAGAAGAAAAGAGAAGCAAATGAGGAAGAAGATAGGAAGGAAGCTGAGAGAAGGAGTGTTATGACTTGTGTTTAGATGTCCCCTCAAAGCCTCATGTAAATGGGGTGGGGCTATTTTGGAAGTCACTAAATCTAGCATGCTGGACTGATTTATGGTGGTGCTAGGCCTGAGGGCACTAGGATTAATGGTGTGAGTGCTACCACCCTAAGTAGTCTAAGATAAAAGGGGCAGAAAGACACTATTAATGTCCCTTGTTGCTTTTGCTACCTTGTGCTTGCTATGATGGCTCTCCTCTGCAATGCCTCTCTGCCATATGCCACCCTGCCTTGGAGCCAGACAATTATGGACTGAAGCCTCTATGAACTGTAAGCCAAATAAACCTTTCCCCCTTCAACTTTGGGTGCCAGGTATTTTTGTCTCAGCAATGAGAGAATAGCAAATAACACATGAAAGGAAAAAGAGAGGAAGACAAGGGACTAGGAGAAAGTGAGGAAGGCACAGCAGGACCCACAACAGCAGCCAGTAGTGCTCAAAATCAAGGTTTCCAGGGCAAGTCAGGGCCTCCCTGTGTAAGGCTTTTGTTTCATCACAAAATTGTAGAAAATAATGTTCAAGTACCAGGATATTTACTGACTTTCAGCTTCAAATGTGCATTAGAATCTCCTGAGAAGGTTTTGTTCTATCTCTAAATGAAACTTTGGATGGCAAGCTTAAAAACCAGTATTTTGAAAAAGTCCCCAAATTGATTCTAATTTTCTAACAGATCTAACTGCTTTACTAGGGTAGTTTTAAGAATGTATAGATTTAAAGAAAAAAATTTATTTTTTTTAAATTAATTAAATGTATAATTTAGACCGTTGTGTTTGGAAGATCGAGATAAATAATTGGAGCCACTGAAATTAAAAAAATAAAATAGAATGAGTCAGTGAAAGGAAAAATTTTAAAATGCAAATTAGAGACAAAAAAATAAATGTTACTTTTATGAGTGAAAAATATTAGATTAAACTACGAAAATACGAAAGCAGGCACAATGGATTGTAAGGTGAGGCAAGAATAAGGAACCACTTAATTCTTTTATGTAATCCTGTGCTCTCACAAAATAATTAATGAACACCAGAACTGAAATTGAATAGAACTTTCAAAATCAACTGATGCTCGGTCACTTCTAAAATGTTTTACATTTTCATTCAATCGTATCAATAGAGAAAATGAAAAGTTCATGAGAGAGGGAGATGGATCATGCAAATGAGAAGACCAAGAGATGGAGGACAAGTGGAAGGAGGGAGGGTAGAAGAAATAAAAAGAATTAAGATGGGTTATGCATTATTCCTTCCCACTTTCCACAATGACTGTAATCATAGTGTTCCATAAACATGTACGGTACTAATGAAAATTTAAGGCAGTTTTTTTAAAAGTTCATGAGAGACATAAAACTGAAATGTAGAAATCTCACTCTTTCTTTATGAAATTAGTAAATTGGGTTTGGGTTTGAAGTGAACTTAGTGCCATGGTGGGTGAGGGCAGATGGCCTTGATTCTGGAAACCAAAGCATTCATGTAGATTGACTCTGGAGACTGAGAACCAGTGATGATGCGGAACACACAGCATTCCCCTATTGACCCAACAGGACAAAGAGTGTTCTCTAACAATGTGGTCTATCAGATTTATCATCCCATCCTCAGGAAACATTCCTAGACACTGATCTTCTTAACTTTGTTCATGTCATCTGATCACAAGCTTTATTGTTTCCCAGTGAACTGTTCTGTCCCCCATAATATACTCATTGTCAACTATATTCCAGATTTGCCATTGTTTTCCATTCATTTAACTTATAATATGAAAACGTCAAATGATTATTAATTAAAATTATCAAATTATCAGTGATAATACAGGACTACCTTCAGACTGAAATATTTTTTAAACTTAAGAAAAATTCCAAAAAATCTATGGACGTGAACTATGATACAAATTTCATTTTATAGTTTTAAAGTTTCAGTTGCTTAATTTTAAGTACACTTTTACACATATAACCTTATTTTTAAAGAAATCAAAAGGTGCTACCTTATTTTTAAACTTATTAACTATCATTGTTCAGAGTAGCTTGCTCATTCTTGATAGTTTTAATTTCAAATGTCCAAATTTCACAATTATACGCTGTCTTTTAAAGTTGTCTTCTAATGTGTGTATGAAAGATAAGTGAGCATGAAAATAATTAATACCACCAAGAGCAACTCGAAATCAGTACGGAGGAAAGCAGTAGAAATAAAAAGATTCCTCAGGAAAGTATTATTGGATAAAGACTCTCAAGAAGGTAAAAAAATATATAAATGAGAAAATTATGGTAAATAGGTTAGAGAATAAATACAGAAAGCAAAAGCAAATACATATGAACTATCAATTCATTAAAATATATATTTTAAAGCATATATATTTTATTGTGATGCATTTATATGTTGAAAACATATTTCAAAGTATCTGCATTTATAAAGCATAAAAGAATTATATAATTCTAGCCTCAATACTTTTTGTGGGGTTTCTTGTGATTCTCAAAGGGCCAATATTTGCTCAAGTTGACTGGTAGACAGTAGACTGCTATTCTGAGTAGCCAAAATGTCTTGAAGGTGGGATGTTTTGCCAGCTAGGGCAGAGATGGGCCTTAAGGAAAAACCAGGAAGCTCCCGAGGGGACAATCAGATGAAAGTTAATTATTCAACCAAACTGTCACTGTGCCTTGCTTGCCTGCCTTGTTACCTAAAACGAACATCTGTGCTCAGCAGAACTTTATGCCTTTGTTGTTCCTCAGTAAATCTGAGGGTTTGAATCTGGGGCTTCACTTCCTTTCTGGTGACATTCTCTGTGCCCCAGAGAAAGATGCTGTCTCTGGCATCTTCATTGGTCTCTCCAACAGGGTTTGCTGGCCCCAAACCGGCCCTTTATAATCTCGTGAAATGAAAAGACAGACAAATATGAACACACTTTAACATACTAGCAAGGGCTGGGGATTTAGTTTAGTGACACCACACCTGCCTCGCAAGCGAAAGGTCCTGAGTTCAACTCAAAAAAGATACTATTAGGGCCTGGGATTTAGCTCAGTGGTGCCACAGCCTGCCTGGCAAGGGCAAGGTCCCAAGTTGGATCCCTGGTACCAAAAATAAAATAAATAAACATATTAGCACACAGTAAGAACAACAGCTTCTTGCTCTAGGAGATACTGGCTGTTGGAAAGGATGTGGACCAGGCCCAGGGAGGGTTCATCCTCAGACCAGCAGCTTGATCATGACAGGGTTCTGGGATGCTCACCTTGCTGACCCTCAAGGTAAAGCTCTCTTTTGTAAAATCTTCCCCAATCCAACCAAATCTTATAAGACCCAACCCCTAATCATTTAACCCCAGCCCTGACACTCTATAAACGTACCACACTCACTTCTTCCTACAAGAACTCCATCAGAATGCTGCCTTCTTCTTTAGATCTGAGAACCTTAGCTACACTTGAATAACATGCTTTTCTCACAGTCATTTTTGAAGAACCATGCCTCCTCATGGCTAATTATTTGATGTTTTCTGTCATATTTTTAAATAACTTGCATGTGGTGGTATATTGCTTTCTCTTTTCTCCACAGTGTGGAGAATTTAGCTTCCCCTCTCTCCCAATGTTCTAAGTTTGTCAGTAGTACTATGGCATAAATTTGACTGGATGATCATTCAGCGTTTGATCATGATGTAAAACCTTCTTTGAGTATTTGTATAGTTCTCCCTCTGGAAGCTTCTAAGAATCGTCTTCCTGAATATTTTCAAACTTCACAATTATGAACTTGTGATGGATCTATATTCATCCATGAGAGAAACTCAATAGGCAATTTCTTAATGTGTGTGTTTGTGGATTGAAATTGAAAACCAATTAGAATTTTTTTTGCTAACTTTTTCTCTTTGTTTTATCTGTTTCCTCTTTCTCTTTTTGCAATTTCAAAGTAAACATATGACAAACTTCCTGCATTGTTCTCACAAATTATTATTTTCTACCTTGGTGCTTTAATTTCTTTCTTTAGAATTTCTGAAATTTTATCTTTCAATCTTTCTATTGAGGTTTGCATTTTTGTTTGTTTGTTTGTTTGTTCATGAGGCAGGTTCTTGCTTTGTAGTTCAAACTGGCCCTTAACTCACTATGTAGCCCAGTCTGGCCTCAAACTTGTAGCAATCCTCCTGCCTTAGCGTCCTTAGTGCTGGGATTACAGGACTGTGTCACCATGCCTGGCTATCAAATTCTAATTTTCAAGAACACTTATTATTTTATTTTGTAAGCTTAATGTAGGTTCCTGCTATTGCACAGACTTATGATCCTATCTCTCTAAGATGATATTGATAAATATCAGTAAGTTTGACTTTCTGATCTCAGCCCCCTGCTCCCTGCCATAAAATAAGTTCCTGGTTCTGAGGTAAACACGACATATACCATCCCAAAATGTAAAGGGTTCTGTGAGCTCTTAGGTGCCAAATCTAACACAGACCCTATGGAATTAGTTTCTAAATGAATATAAAACTGTCCGCTTAAAGAGTAATCACTGGATCACCACACTGTTGACTGATTTCTCCCAAAGATACTACCACATCCACTGCTAAGTGCCAGACAATGCTTCCAGCCAAATGAGCATCTGGCAGGGTGAATCCATCTACCCACCTAGGTGAGAAGGTCCCACGATGCTGCACACATCCACAGCCTCCCCTTCCACCATTCTGTTGATAGATTCATATTGTTCAACTCAAACAGGAGCTCACTTCTCCTCACCTGTAACAAACTTCCTCACACATTGTCATTCAGCATCTCTTCTATGGAGGGTGCTCTCTAATGGGTACTAGGAGCTGCATAATTTGTTCTTACTTCCTCAAATCCATCCACAATGTATTTTCTTAGATCTTTGGTCACTAATATCCTGCCCTTGCTTTTTAAAGGCTGTTGGACAACCATCCAAGCCACTTGTCACCTCCCAGAACCACAGGGATACTAATCTAAAAGTATTTCTCCTTTCTTTGAACAACAGTGTGTACTGCTTGGAGTTCTCTCCAAAGATAAAATTTCTATTCAAGACTGTCTTTTGAGACCATCACTCAGTGCAGCTGTAATGTATAGTATTCCACATTCAGATATTATATAACAATCATACCAGCAAATATGTGAAATGTTCCAAAGTTCTTCTATACTCTGAAGTTGCTCATAGGGAACCCCATATATTCTAGAAGTGGCAAGAATAACACTCAGACAGCAGAAGAAATCAGGCCATTTGTTCATTTAACTTAATCTCTGGGCCTCTTCTGCTCTGATCTTAAATGTTCCCTCTTCAAATTTACCATGGATTTATGCTGTTACTATGCATCTCTAGTTACATGCTCACTAGAGTCCTAGTCAGATACTCAGCTTTCAGAAAGGCACAAAAGTAATTTTTAAATTGAAAATGATGCAATGCTATTTGTCTATTTTTGCTTTTGTTTTCTATGCTTTGGAATCATATCTAAAATATCATTGCCCTCACTCAGGTCTTGAAGTATTTTCCCTAAGTTTTCTTCTAACATTTCATAGATTCAGGTCTTACATTTAGGTATTCAATCCACCTTGAGCTGATCTGCATATGTACATCTGGTTTTTGCAACACCACTTATTGAAGAGGCTATTTTTACTCTAATGTAATTTGTGGGAACTTTGTTAAGAACCAACTGGGTATAAATGAATGAACTTGTTTCAGGAAACTCTTTTCTGTTCCATTAATCTATGTGTTTTATGCCAATGTAATGCTATTTTGGTTATTATGACTCTGTGGCACATCCATGCTTATTGCAGTATGAAGGGTGCATTTGGGGATTATATGCACATTCTGGACCTACATGAGTGGCTCTATTCAATATTAGCAATTATCTTAGAGCAGAATGTAATTCCCATGTGTGATGTAACTCAAAGATCAAACAGTAACCAAACTCTGCACATCTTCCTGACAGGCAGAAAGGATGAAGGGCAGCAGTTAGCCAAGTACCCTAAGGGGAGAATTCCACATGGACTAGACACTGGACTTGTACAGGAAGCTCCAGTGGGATGGGTTTGGGATCTTTTGGGGGTTTCTTCCATCTTCCAGAATTAAGGTGGTTGTTACAGAATTTTAGGGACATCACAATCCCACTTTCCAACAATCATGGGGACTCTTACTACCTTCAGAATTGTGAGAAATGTCATCCCCAAACTTCATTTGAAGCATCGTCTACTCGTGAAACTAACTGTTACAGCACAGGATTTTCTGATGAAAATTGTATGTACAAACCAACAGTGGATCATGATATGAAGTGAAAAGGATGAGGGGGAAAGAAGTGAGTAGAGAAGGAAAGTAAACATGAGGGACTCTTGCAATCTCACAGACCTCTTTCAGAGGAAGCTAGGACTAGTCTCACCATATATTTTGGCTACCTGGGGCACGCCAGTTTATATCTTTGCCATAATGTAAGTATGTCTTTTTAAGCCTCACAAATTGCCTTGGCTTGTTTAAAAATTATTTGCTCCGTGAAATACAAATGACTACATCTGAGAATAGTTCCATGGGGGACTATAAGAAGGAGAATTAATTAGCCTGACTCCCTTCCATTTCCTAACCCCCACCTGACAGAATCTTTCCATGGGGATTGAACTCCTGTCCATAGCCAGGCTATCTTTTCTGGCATTTCTGAGAAGGTATTGGCAAGGAGGAAACCATGAGACCAGTGCCTTCCCTGGCCTTCCTGGCCCATGTGCAGGTGAGGCAGCTGGTCTCTGTCGGTCAGCATTGGGCTTGGCAGTCCTCATAACTGGCTGATTGGCATCAGCCCTCACCTGGCTCCATGAGTACTGGAACAGTGTGAACCACACTAATGTCTTTCATGCTGGGAGCAGAGAAAACAGCCAAAGTTAATGTTAGCTAAAGTAGGCATGGTCACACAGATCTGACAGGGCTTAACCACTGAATCTAGTGCACTGTGGTTTTAAATGACATCTAGTAAAGAGGTTTTATGATGCTTAAGGCTTGTAGTGACCAAGAAAAAAGAGAGTGGGGAGTGCTGACTATAATGCAAACAGAGGTAGAGGATTTACATAATTGTAAACCAAAGGAGAGATAACTGTATAACATTAAACATATTCTTAATTTAATGAAGTAGTTTTAGAACAACCACTAGTACACATTGTATACAAGGAAATAAAAATAAAAAGATAAGGTTCTTAAGAACTGCTGAGGATAATGAATAGGAAACATGGTAAATAAAATGACACAGCATATAAATGGAGAATGTTGTAGGAATTAAAGAGAAAGCGACAGACTTTCAAATTTACATTTCAAAATTGTATTAATGTGGCCTTGAGATTTTTTTATAATTCCAGCATGGACATGGCTAGCTGTCAGGAGCAATGCTACATAATTTTAGGGAAAAATCATTTGGTTATCCTAGTTCTCCTGCCTACAGACCAGCTATGGAATTCCAAGACATAATTTCATTTTGACCTCCGGTCACAACTGAGACCTCAATGATCCGGTGATGCTGTGATGCTCCAGGACAACATCCTGGGAGTTGAAAACATCCTGGGAGGAACAAACATCTACTCAGTTCCTCATTGTTCTTGGATTGTTACATCTTGTTTACGCAGGATATACTGAACTCTCTGCAAGTCATTTGTTACGTTTGTTTCACCCGATTTACTGAGTACTGAGTAAAAGGTGCGGTAAGCTGGGGACTTTCGCCTTTGCCCCCCAGAGCAGCACTGATCAGACCCAAAGCTCAGCTTCTTCTCAGTCTCATATTTCCACCTTTCCTGTAATTCGCCTTGTGCTGCCGTGGCTCACAGGAGACTAGGACTTTACCACAGAGATTCTAGTAACATCCCCTTTCCCTGTTCCTACAGCTAGCGACAGAAGGAATTTTATACTAGATGTGAATTTGGGTCCTAAAAATTTTGAAATCTATGAGGATGGGTAAATGTAAAATGTGCCAAACTTTATAAGCAGTATCACTTTTGTGCACAAGATTCTAGCTCAATCCTTTTTCTTCTCTTTGTAAAAGAGAAACCTGACTATAGCATTAAACAGCAAAAGAGAAGTGTGAATGTTCTCTCTCATTTCACAATAAGATGTTTATGAGGTTTAGAAGCCATATCTTGTTCCAGGTTTCTATAATATCCAGTGTAATTTTCTTCTGTATTATAGTGACTTTTGCTTATACCATTAAATTTTTATTTGAATAATTCTAAAGTTTAGGCTTTGTTTGCATAAACATGGTATAATGGCTATATTATGCCCATAGTATAATGAAATGGTTAATCATCAAAGGTAAAAGCAATTTGGATTTTGACATAATATTTATATTCAACAACTTGTTTACTGCAGAACTGTAATGGCACAGTAGTGGAGAACAAAAATTCATGATGGATATGGAAGGGCAGGCCTTGCTGTTGTCTTCCATTAGCAAACAATTTACTGGTTGAACTGTGCTCAAATAATCCTGGCTTTAATATTTATGCTCCTCCTTCCTGAGGAAGATAGACTATATTGCTGTGGCACTAAGCTCATAATAAGTTCATGTGTTCCTGGATTAACTCACTTTCTGTTACAGGATATGATACTATTAATTAGAAACCAGAGGTTTATTTTGCTTTCAAATTAAAAAAACAAAGTCATCAAGATTCTTTTTTTCTTAAAATCAATATACATAATAAGGTTCCTAATTAAAAATAAATTACACTTGTAGAGAATTAAAAAAATAACTTCAAGGAAGAAATCAAAGTTGTCTGACAGCAGAATTCTCCTTGCTGCATGGGAAGGCTGTGGAGACCCTCAGTGGGGCCTCTAGCAGTGACTCAGGCAGCAAGACCTCAAATGTAGTCCTGTTTTCTAGCAGTCAAATATATTCATGTCAAAATTGTTTTATAGGCAAATAATGAAAAGCAAGTTGCTACATGAATTTATATATGAAGTTACAAAAACCTTAAACTGATGCTGTATCTGTGAATCAGAAACAATTGATTATAGTTTGTGAATAACTGCTTTCCAGAACTGACTTATGAAAGTCTTTAAACTTGGGGGCATGATTATAATGTTTACTGCTCTAAATGCTACAAAGGTAGTTAGAATTGATATACATTCCTTTAGGTATAATATATATGTAACTGTGAGACCAGAGTAACTCCATTTTGCTTATGTGAGATCAGAATGACTCCATTTTGCCCAAAATGGACTAGTCTCGTTTGTCATCTCACATTAATGATTAAAATGTGCTTGATCTAGGACAAAAGACACAATCTGTAACACAAGATTCCTAAGTTTATTACTCAGCCATCTGTTTACCCAGGAAATGAACATCCTGGGCCCACTATCTGTAGGAACAATCTGTCAATGAGCTGACTGTCAGTACTGGGTGGTCGTGACCATTAGTCACCGTGTCTGCTGACCATCAATATGTGACAGTTGCCCACTAACCTTTGTCCTTCTTTTCTTTTGTAAAACCTATACGTAATCACCCCTTACCCCTGATGAGTTCACCCAATCAGAAATGTACACTTCATGCATGTTAAGCGCTGACCAAGCATTGTAATTGCTAAGTGGAAAATCTCCAAACCTTTTTGTAACCTCTATAAAAACCCCGCTAATTTGGAACTCGGGGCTCTCAATCTCGATCCACTGTGTTGGTGACAATTGAGAGTCCCTGCTTAAGCTTGAATAAACGACCCTCGTGTGCTTACATCGGAAATGGCTTCCTGGTGGTCTTTGGGACTTCGTAATCTGGGCACAACAGAATATGTTATGCTTTATTCATTTTTATTTTTATTTTCAATTAATGTCCTTTATTTTGATGGCATGGCGATTAATAATGCAATTAATAATGCAAATAGAAATGTATTGAAAATAGTGGAATTAGATACAAAATAATTTACACAGATCAAATCTAGTTTCTTCCTATAGTTGTTCATTGTCTTTATAAAAACTTCTATAAATATTTTTGAAACTTTAAAAACATTTAGAAACACTTTAGAAATAGCTGTAGCTGATCCAGATGGAAAAAAGATATTTTTGTAATAGTATAAAAAAATTTTTTTTTACCTCACATTTATACTCCAGTGGATAGTTTGGTACAAAAAGGATTTTATTTTGGTAAATCTGTTGATTACCAAGGTTACTTTCTTTATTAAAAAGAAAGAAGTCATATTTACATAACTTGTATTGCAGTATATTCATATAATAGTTTATTATTACTTATTACTGTTAATTTCTTATGCTGCACAATTTACAAATTAAACTTTATCATAAAGTTTACTATATATATTATGGGTTTTTTAATTTTGTTTTTGGTACCTGTGATCAAACTTGAGACCTTGCTCTTGTGAGGCAGGCGACAGAACCACTGAGCTAAATCCCCCAGCCCTATTGTATATATTATGTATAGGCTAAAACACAGAACTCTGTGTTGGTACTCTCTGGATTTCAGTAAGTGACTGGGAGTCTTTAAAAGGTATCCCCTACACATAAGGATGGACTTCTGTGAAGCCATTTTGCCCTTCTGTAGTCTACCTCTTCTTCTAGGCAAAATCTTTAAGTCTGTGCTCCATAAGTCGGGAGCAAACGTAGTGAAAAAGGTTTTCTCCTGCTTTACATCCAGGAGGTGGGCAGGGACAAGGGTTTCTGGCTTTCCTGACTTACCTCTCCCAGTATTAAACCTGTATACCACAAGCAAGCTGTGCAGGGCCTGTCAGGCTCAGTGTTCTTGAGCTACCGTGCTTCTATCCTCACAGCAGGACTGGTTATAGGAAGAGAGCTCACATCCTTCAGCCACTCTTACCTGTGAGACTTCACTGCCAGAGCCCAGTGTACTTGGCTACACATGTTTGGTGAACAGCTTCCTGCCAGCTAAATTAGTATTGAACAGGGGAAAGGTTATGATTATCACAGGTAATTAGTAGATAGCCTATAATAATAAATATTTCTACATTTGCTGTATGCATGTTGGATAATTTCCAAATATTTGGATTGGTTTTTAAATCTCTATTAGTCAGGGCTCTCCAGAGAAATGGAAAAACAGGATGTGTTTTATTCATTGGATCATGTGATTTTGGAAGCTAGTAAGTTCAAAATGTGAAAGAGAGACTGGCAGGCTGGAAACCCAGAAGAGGTACAGTTCAAGTCAGAAGGTTTTCGGCTAGTAAACATCTTTCCTCCTCTAGAGTTGCCCATTGTTTTGTTGCTGTTACTTTCTTGGTGGTAATTGTAATGATAAAGTTGTTTTTGTATTTTTTTTCCATTAAAGCCTTCAACTGATTGAATGCCTGCTCACAAAAAACCCCATAATATCTATCATAAACTTTATGATAAAGTTTAATTTGTAAATTGTGCACTGTGGGAAATGGTAGAATTCAGCTATCTAGTTGTAAGAATAGATCACAAGAAGTTTGTTAACTAAGAGAATTAAGTCGTTTCTGGGAAATTCCACAAGTCTGTTTGTTAAAAGAATGCCAGAAAACTTTGAAACCTTGCAAAAGTCTCACAGGAGAAAAACAGGTTTTCCTAGTTTTCTTATTTACCATTTTCCAGGATCAGAGGACCGCAACCCAATGACCCTATGGGTGGTAAGAGAGATATGACTCACTATGCACATCTGTGATGTTTGTGGTGGGCCAGTGGGCTTGATGTTTGGCTAAAGTCATCCTGCTCTCTTGATACTATCTGATAAGAAGAGGGCTGGGGTGCTCTCTGATGTATGGGATTGGTGAATGGAAACAGGGAATTTGTGAATTTTCCTGTAGCTTTTATGAGTCACTTAATGTCACTGGTTATCATCAGAGGTGAAAATCAGAAAGATAATAGCCAGAATAACTAAGCTGCTTTCCTCATGTATAAAAGCCTTGCTTCTTCCCTTTGTGATTGTCCAATAGTGCCAGAGGAATAAACTGCTGTTCGTCCCCCAGGCTGTCTCCTTTTCTTTCTTTAAAAGTTGGTGCTTTCCGGGGTTCCAGGTCTCCCTCAAGAGAGACCAACGACAGTGCACTATAAGAAATTAACAGTATATATGCTGTAGCTTAGCCAAGCTCACATAGAAAATTAACCATGTGTGTATATGACCGTGTATGTAATTTTTCCTGATGGCTTCTTCACTCATGTACTGGCACATAGGCTAAGATGGCTCAAACATGCAAGGATGAGCACCGTTTCAATGTCTTCTCTGTGGATATTTTGGAGGTCCTTTCCACATGACCATGATCTTGTAGTAAGGATACTTCCATGGCATCTACTGCTAGAGATTTCAAAAGAAAAGGAAACAGAAGTAGCCAGTTGTTTCAGAGGTTAAATTCAGACCCAGCTCATGTAATTTGTGCCATACTGAATTCGCAAACAAACCATGTTAGATGCCAAAGCCTGAGGAGCTGACTCTACCCCTCAAAGGGCAAATGACTTGAACTCAGTTTGAAGGCAATCCACCACAGAGGTTTCTTGGAAAGGAAAGCAACACTGCTAGTTAACTTCACTTGAAAAAAGAGCAATGATGCTATATCAAAAAATACAGACAATCTATGTTACAATAGAAACTAGTGCCTCTGTTGGGCGGGAAGATTAAATATATTCTCATATATGTTCTTCTTGCCTTCTTCACTGGCTACTGAAACTATGAAGACATCCAGAAAGGAAATTTAAAACTATTTTTATCAAAAATTTAAATAGTGAAATATATATCACTATATCCACCTCTTTCCCCATGATATTTTTATTTGTGTTCAACTGGAATATTTTATTTAAAATAGACTCTGACCATTTACATTTCCTAGTACAAGCACATAATGAAAATTGGCCCATTAATCAAGCAAGTCTGCAGTGGACTGAGGCAGCAAGTGGTAAGGAGGATGAATGACATCCACTTGCAGTGTTGCTTTGGCATTTCAAGAGCTCCCAAGAATAGAGACCAAGCATAAAGTTTCTGTAGAGAAATCATGCTCTACAACCTTCACTGAGACACTTCCTGACACCACACTGTAAGGAGCAGCAGCCCCTTTATTCTGCAATACACAGTGCAGTGTATTATGTTCATCATTTCCAATGGCAGATGACATGTCCCTTTGTGTGTAGATATATGTGTGCTATATTTACATTTGAAAAGGGCCTTGTGAACAACTACAGGGTCTGTGACCTCTAGTAATTGCATATTCACATTTTATAATTACTAAAAATTTTTCTTGTAGAAATTAAAGTAACCACATAATGGTGGAGTGCACTAAACTGGGTCAATTCTGTCTCCCACATACATAGCCTTCTTTTATTTATTTCTCTCAACAGATCCTTTCATATTTTATAACAGTATAAAATTAGGCAGATAGATTCATTTATAAAATTCCCAGGAGAAAGCTTTTGTACAATGGAACATATTTTTAACTGTTTACGTGAGAAAAGGATAGAAATTGAATAAATGTGAATATGGGAAGTGTTACAATGTAGTTGAGTTCAAGTCCAGTGAATGTAAATTGTCTTCCTCTAATGTATTTCCCATCCACCCACACTTCCATCAATACATAGCTCCCATGAATACATAGTTCGCATCACTTGGAATTACACAAATTCAAAGGTAATGGGACTCTGACGCATAATAACTGGAGACAGGAAGGATGGGGTTTCAACGTCTGGCATTTATTAGACATAGAGTTTAAACTCTGTATATGTCTTAGCTTCTTTTTCCATAAAATGGAACTAATAGTAACATTTCCATGTTTAGGATAGAATTTTTTCAAAAATTTAAAATATTAATAGCCTTAAATGCTTGATAACACTGTGATATTTCTCAAGCTTTCTAATATTTGATATAATACATGAATAAATAACACTCAATATTTTTCACAGCCTTCTTAATAATGTATTTCATGTTAGAACAGAAGCTGAATCTATAAATAATTAGTTAATGTTGATTTTAGTATAAAAATCACATCTGATCTTGTGTCTTATGATATTTTCCTACTTTTTAATTTTTTCTGTAGAAATCACTGTCTTAGTATGTGAATCATTCTTCATTTTTACCAATCCACTGCCCAAAATCCCAAGGCACAGTGTTTCTCTAAGCCCTGAGACTGACCTCTATGGACCTCTTTGAACTTAAACTCCTAGTTAGATGCAGGTCAAGGGATGCAAAGGAAGTTCTGGTGGCAGAATGAGAGATAGGACAAATGTGTTTCTCCCTGATTCCCTGTCAATATCTACTGTGCATGAGGCAGGGGCTGTGTCTAATTTCTGATGAGGGACTCATCTTCCTGTTCCTGCTCTCATCACACATTTTCCCTCCTGGTTTCTTTGAAATTTATATGAATTCCATGTGTCATAAAGTACTAGTTTCCTGCACATTTTTTAACTACTAAAAAATTAAGCAACATTTTTAGTTTTCAAAAAAAAACTAGTGAGTTGCAATTTACTGGTTAGTTGTAGTTTGTTAATTTTGAAATTAATAAAGTAGATAAAATATGATTCATATTATTGATTTTATTTTATTTTTTG
This sequence comes from Heterocephalus glaber, assembly GCF_053883595.1. Classification (NCBI taxonomy): domain Eukaryota; kingdom Metazoa; phylum Chordata; class Mammalia; order Rodentia; family Bathyergidae; genus Heterocephalus; species Heterocephalus glaber. The sequence continues at coordinate 7,367,550 of NW_028258142.1, read as the reverse complement.
CTGTGTGATATGAACAATACAACAGTAATTGAACAGTATCAACTTGTTATTTCATGTTATTACCTATTTTAATGGCCATGCCATTGAAAATATTTCATAATTATAAAAACATCAATCCATGCAATCAATGTTTTTAATTTAAAAGAATACCACTCTACTTTTACTTTATGTAGTAATAAAATATGAACTAACAAGTCTGCAACCCCGAAATACACAATGAGGGACCCTTTACTTTCCTGATGGATTTATGATTGTGAATTTCAGTACAAAACTGCTTTTTCACTGATGAGGGTTGAATTGTATCCCCTGAAAAGATATATTGAAATCCCAACTCCACATGCCTAAGGATGTGACTTTGTTTAGAAATATGTCTCTGCAGATACAGCAAGTTCAGAGGAGGTCACACTCTATCATGGTGGGGAGTAATTCAACATGATCGGTTTTCTCTTAAGAGAACATTGTGTGAAAACAGACAGGTAGGGAGAGGACTGCTGGCTCACTACAGAGGCAGAGATTGGATTGATGACTTTCAGTCAAAGAATGCTAAGAATTGTCAGTGATAACCAGAAGCTGGAAGAGGCAAAGAAGGGTTTCCCCCTATATATTTTAGGAGTGATATGGACTTGCCATCATGTTGAATTTGGGCTTGTCCTGAGAATGATGAAATACTTTTCTTTTAAGCCACCCTCTTGTTGATACTTTCTTAGGGCAATCTTAGGAAACATACTCATTCGTACTTTGGTATCTTGTGTAAATTCTGTTGGTGCTCAGCCCTGTTGACCCTCACCCATTCATCTTTATTCCTTTCAAATCACTCTTATGAGCTTCTACTTACAATGTCCACACTTGGAATTCCCTTGGAAGACTTCCTTGGAACATTTTTGTCTCCACCTATGGAGGAGGAAGTCTAAAATATCGGTCCACCTAGAGTGACTTGTATGATGGGTTTGGTTTTAGAAAAGTATTTTGCCAAAACCTTGCAGGAGCAGACTGAGGATACTCTCCACTCAGCTTTCTCTAAAACCAAATTTTATTAATTTTCCTGTACTCCTTTGTCTTCCTCCACTGGTGCTCTATTAATTGCTCCTGGAAGCACAACCTTATCAAGTCATCCTAACAGGAATGTTCATCTCAGCACCTGCTTCTGGAAAAGTCATCCTAAAACAGCCCTAACATTCACATTTCAATTTCTCCCCCACCCCAAAAAAACCTCTTCACTGTTTTCTTAAAGACCATTTAGGTGTATGAATAATCAGTTAATGAAAATAGGAGATTGTGATAGTCTCAAAGATTAGTGTGAACAGTAATCACATAAAGATTCAGAAATGGCAATTAATGTGCCATTCATCTGCTATCTCTGTGACTCTGAAGTCATTATCATTCACTTTGGAAGACAAAATGATAACAGAGATAAACATCTGAAGAGACCAAACTACTGTCTTCTACAGTTTTTTTCTGTTTGATATTTAACAAAAAGTGCTTCATTTCAGTATTTCAGTCCTTCCTTCACTCCCTGTAAAAGTCTATAATCAATATGAGAAATAATGTGAGTAACAAATCCAAATTAAGTAGCAACTATGTGAAAAAAAATCACACACACACACATTTACACACATACAGCATGTCATTTCCACTAACAGAATCCATGGAACAATTGTTTTTAAATATCCAACATGCAGTAGTCATATTGAGCTTCCTGAGCTCTTATAGTAAAATCAGTCAACTAATCTCTTCATGTATCAATCTTATACTATTTGTGGCTGTAGACACAAAAAAGCATAAACAAAATGATTTTCACCTTACATTAGGAAAAAAACTTATGTAACTGATATTTCTACCTTCTTACTATTTCTGTCATCAATACTATCTTACAGAAATATTAATCATTTTCTATTTCTATTTGTAGTTATACTTGTGTCATTTTTTAAAAATACTACTGTGGATATTGTCATATGTATTGGCTGCCGCAGTGTAACAGCATTGAAAAAAAAGTGTGGAAAGCAGGACATGACATAATTAATTATTGATACCTGGTAACCACAGTGGTTAAATGCAATTTTCATCCAGTACAAATTTAATATATTCATTACACATAACTGTGTTGATTTTATTTTCATGACAAGGTTTCACTTCTGATAGTGCTACTTACAAGCTTTTTGACCTTGAGCAAATTACCAAACCTACAAAAGTAGCCTAGTGCCTACTCTGGGAATGGCAGTAACATGTTTGAATATTAAATGACACTAATCCACATTAATCAATTAGCACTCCATTTTTATATAATACTAATCAATATTTAAAAATTAGTTACATAGTTAAATAAGCAGCTGATTTGTATTTGTGTGTGGCTTGTTACAAACATCAGGTTAGACATGAAAATATAATTGAGAGCAAAATAGAAAACTCCCATCCTTACAGTTTACAGTGACATTGAGAGAACACAGAGCCAAGTGGAAACTGCAATGTATAAGATACATGCCATAACCTAGTGGTAGAGGAGAAAATGAAATTTAGCAGAAGAGCCTAGTTAAATGTGACAAAAAAGACAGCAATAGCAAATGATGGTCACAAGAGAAACACAAGAAGGGCCAGAGAAAGATGAGAACAACACTTGTTCTTGGAGAAAAGCACCGCAAGTCCAGAGCGAAAGAGAGGTCTCTTTCAAAGAAGTAAAAATTTAGATTGGATAAACTAGTTTTGGCTTTCCATCGCATGGCAGGGAAATGAAAAGTGTCTACAATAATGTATATTTAAAAATTACTAGAAAAATATATAAAACCTTCTAACACATGGAAAAGATTAATGTTTGAAGAAATGGAAGTGGTTTTTACCCTGATTTGATTACTGCACATTGTATACATATGTGGAATTATTTCACTAAAGCCCATAAAGGTGTACAAATATTACCTCTCAATAAAAATGTCTAAATAATTTAGACAACCAGGGACATACATTAAGATTAGAAAAATAGGAATGGGTAGATGCACTTCAGTTTTAATACATTCAAGATAAATTATAAATTTCATCTCTACCTTAGTGAATAGTCACTTAAGTACTCAAAGATCAAAAAAGGAAAACATAAAGGTTATAACAATAAAAATAAAGAGCATTCCTTTTTATGAAGGTCAATCATGTCATTATGATTTTGATAGGAAAATGTATCCATATTGAGCTAATTGAAAAATATTCAATCCCTTATTATTTTATCTAACAACAATCTTCCTTTGACCATTTGTGATATCACATTTTAAATATATACTCCCTTAAAGTCAATGATTCTGTTAATTATATTTCCAACTACTCAGTGCAGTTATAAAATAAATGAATGGGTAACTTCCTTTAAATTGACCTATTATTAGCAAGAGAGTTTATAAAGATCAGATATTTAACCAGTATATTTATTGATTGTGACAGGATCATCAGAAATTGTTTGAATAGGGCATAAAAAATGAATGTTCATAAAAATGGTTTCGATCCTTGTCACAAAATTGTAAAACACACAATATATATTTTTTGAAGTGAAAGCATTATTGGTACATTTTAGATATACATAATTATAACATTCATCATAGACAATTTGTGCCTGTACATGATATATTTTGCTTCTTTTTTTCCCCCATTCCCTCCTCCATTCGACTTCTCTTCCTCTGCTTATTTACAGAAGCTTTGTTTTCATTTCTTCCTTTTATTCTTTTTTTCCTTCTCGTTTTTTGCTTTCTTCCTCCCTGTCACTTGTTCCCCTTCTCCTTTGAACATTTTCTTCCCACTTCCCAATATCTATTACACATTTTGGTCCTTATTTCCACTTTCAGCTTCTCAAATCAGACAAACAATGCTGTATTTAAACATGTGTGGTCTGATGTATATCACTTAAGAGTATTGTCTCAAAATGCATTCATTTAGCTAGAAATATCTCAAGCTTATCCTTCTTTGTGGCAGAACAGTATTCCATTTTACAAAACCACATCTTCTTTATCCATTCATCCATTGATGGTCATTTGGGCTGTTTCAAAGATTTAGCGCTTTCAAATTTCATTACACTATGGTCTGATAAAATGTATTGGATAATTTCAATTCCTTTGCATTTACTTAATCATGTTCTACAAGCTAGTACTTTGTCTATTTTGGAGACTGTCCATGTGCAGCTGAGAAGAATATATAGTCTGATGTTATGGGGTGGAACACTGTCCATTTGTTCAGAAGTTTGGTTCAGTTCAGATATTTCTTCATTGATTTTTTTGTCTATTGATCTATCTGTGGTAGTGGGGTATTGAGTCTCCCATTACCATTGTATTAGTGTTTATTTGATTTTTGATATCTGTTGTCATTTGTTTTTTATAATTAGATACACTGATATTGGTGAATATATATTTATGACGGTTATCTCTTTCTCTTGGATTGTTCCCTTTATAAGGATATAGTGACCTTCTTTGCCTCTCTTCATCAGTCTTGGCTTGAAATCAATCCACTTTTTCTACAAAAAGAATAGCTACTTGTGTTCTTTTTTGGTTCCTGTCACATAGAATATTGTTTTCAATCCCTTGACTTTCAGTCTGGAAATCTATTTTTCAATCAAATGTATTTCTTATATGCAGCATATTGTTGGATCTTGCTTCTTTTTTTTTTTTTTTTTTTTTTTGGTACTGGGGATCGAACTCAGGTCCTTGTGCTTATGAGGCAGGCGGCGGAACCACTGAGCTAAATCCCCAGCCCAGATCTTGCTTCTTGATCCATTCTGCACCAGTCTGTTTCTTTTGATTGATGAATTGAGACCATTTACATTGATGGTTATAACTGATACATATTGACTTATCCTTGTCATGCTATTTTCCTGTTGTTGGTTCCCTTTTTCTCTCCCTCTGTTTAATTGCTTGCCTTGCCTGGTGGATTCATTCTATTGGGGTTCATGGAGCAGTAGTCCTTGTTACTTCTTTCTACAATGTCCTTCAGAACATTTTGCAGTGCTGGTTTGGTGGTCATGAATTTCATCAGGTATTTTTTGTCATGGAAGTATCATATTTCTCCATTAATTTTAAAAGAAAGTTTTGTGAGGAACATCAATCTGAGTTGGAGGCTGTTTTCTTTTAGGGCTTGAAATACTTCACTCCAAGTTTTCCTTGGCTTGAGGGTATGTGTTAAGAAGTCCTCTGTGATTCTGATGGGCATTCTTTTACATATGATTTGTTTCTTTTTCTTTAACAACTTTTAATATTCTGTTATGTTGAATTCCTAGAATCTTGACTGTTATGTGCCTTGGTGTAGATTTTTTTATCATGACACAATACATATTAATACATGATATGTTTTCAATTTTAAGACATAAATTTTCATATATGATACTGTCATATATGAAATTGATAAGGCCGTCTAAAAAATTGAATATGTAAGGGGACAGTACAGAGGATGGTCAAAACATAATGCAAGAATTTTCATATATTTATATTTTTAAGAACAGAACTTTGAGTGACAGAGAAACTTACTTGCTTTCCCTAGACTTGTTCTGAAAGAGGCCAGGGTGGAAAATGGCCACCAGACTCATGTAAGGAAGAAGACTCAGAGCATATGAACACAATCGAAAATGCAGATAATAAGCCCTAACGGGAAATCCTCAGGCCAGAGATAGAATTTATGAATGAATATTCAATAACATAGAATAGAAACCCACTTATCATCATTAACACCTGCACCTTGACTTCTTAGGGCATCTTCAGTTACTGAACTTTATTATTCAGAAATCATCTATGACTCTAGAAACTACAATAGGCTTAATTTTGACAGCATTGTTTCATCTGTCTGTAGTCATACAAAATTAAGCTATTTTATAATTTATGATATTTAACTTATAGCTATAGATCTAGTTAATTTTCAACAAGCAGCTCAGAGAATGAATTTTGGTAATACTAAAATAAACTTGGAAACATTTAGGAGAATTACAGTGAAAGGTACCCAGTCCTCAGGTTCAATTGCTCAGTTGTTCTATTCCCCTGTGCTAACCACTGAGTAAGACCAATAAATGCAAACTAAAGGAAAAATAATTAAATGTGCTTCAGTACCTAACATATGAACAGGCATAATATAGAAGCACTTCATGTATTACTTTTTTAGTTCCCTCAATATCCAAGTGCAGTGAGTCCTATCATTATTTCCATTTTACAGATTACAAAATGGAGGCACAGTGAGTGTAAGTAACTTGACTTACATTATGTGTGTTGTATTCCACAAAGTCTAGTTTCACTTCCTGGTGATCTAACCTGAGTATCTACTGTTAAACAATGTTTAAAACATAGATAGGTGAGTAATTCTAACACCAACTGATAAGTGCTATGATAGAACCAATGTGTGTATGTGGGAAAACATAGTAAATAAATGTTAACTTGATTAACAAAATAAAATGGGCAAGGATGTTTTGCCAAAGTAGAAGAGAGATGTTGTAGGAAAAGAGGGCAGATATACAGGGAAATAGTGAAATGAAGGCCTCAGTAAGCTTTCTGGCAAATCTTGACCTGAAATAGTTAAACCATCACTGGAAGGAGCAATGAGGAGAGAGCTGATAAACAGAGCATGGCTTCACCAGGTGCCAGGCTTGGCCACTTTAGCTCCCCATCCCCACCCACAGTAAAGTACAAAGAAGAAAAGATGGAGAGGAGGTTACATAACAGGAAACTCATTTAGTAAATAAAATATATACTCACACCTACACACACATGCACACACACACACACATATTTTATTCTCTCCTTATTTTACTGCACTAAATGTATAAGTAGCCATTTACTTAATTGCAATCTTGACCATGTATGTAAGGTCCTTTTTAACAAACCCATCAATTCTAAAGATAAGGTTCTGACTAGAAAAAGAAGACCAAGTGAAGCTCACTTAGAAATTTACATGTAGGCAATCATGGCTGAATTAAGGGTCCTAGGACCTAAAACTGCCAATTAGATTTTGACAAAGCTCCAGATAGGAGAATGTTTTCTACCATCTAATAAAAAGGGCTGAAGACAAAGACCTTTGGGTGTTTATGGGATACTCTCTCTTACAGGGTAGATTTCTGTCTCCTCTTTTCCTCTCTTGCAAATAAAGAGTGTTCATTTTCCCTTTTTAATCTTTGTATCTTTAATCGATAACTGATACGGAGTTTATGACCTCAGTAAGCTGCTTGGACAACAGAGCAGCGAAGTTGCAGTGTGATACACACACCTGACACCGCAATGTCATTCAGTTTTCTTGAAAAAGATTAAGCCACTATTACAAAGCAAACTGACAAACCAGGAGCCAGGTGGAAGGGGAGGCAGTCTAAAAGCACAATGTGTGTGCAGGCTGAAAGTGATGGATGCACTTGACGGATTAAGGAAAGAGGAGCAGTTGACAACAGCCACTACCATAAGTGAGCTGGACTGTGGGCAGAAGCAGGGGCTGACCTCAACGCATCATGCTTGCCAGGCTTGTGGAGGGAGATTTTGTCATAGAGGTTAGGCATCTGTAAATGAAAGAGAAACAGTACCAGCTTTGGGTTTTAGGAAGACAAAAATATGCTTTGCAATTCTAATGAATCAGAGAGGACCACACAAAAGACAGAGAAGTTGTAAATTGTGCAGAAATCCGGGAGAGAGATCTTCAGGTAGTAAGGAGATACAGAAATGGAGCTGTTTGTCTATGGCCATACCACCCTGAACGAGCCCAATCTCGTCTGATCTCGGAAGCTAAGCAGGGTCGGGCCTGGTTAGTACTTGGATGGGAGAAATGGAGCTGTGAGCAGCTTTGGGTATTGCAGATGTAAGCGTGATAATCCTTGGGACCAACATGGGGCAAGAGAAGGGGAATGGGAATAAAAGCAGAAGACTAATATTTAGGTTTCAGATATGGCAACAACATCTGGGGAGATTTTCATCATTAATGTTTAGAATTCAGAGGAGCTTTATGGTGGGAACTCAGAACTGTTCTTGGTTCTAAGTCCCATTGTTAGAAGGAACATTTCAAATAGGAGCACTTTGCAAAACTCCTTCTCTAGCAAAGGTCTTCACCCACCACACATTATTCCAAAACAATGAGTATGAATGTAGAAACAAAAAACAGCACACCAAATTTAGGCCACAGATCTGTGGTAGTGAATGGTGTGCATGCTCCTGTGGACACATAGGGCCCTCACTGTGGGCTTCTGAACCAAATCACCCCAGCAGTTGAGCATGAGATAAAAGCTGTTGTTTGATAAACTAAAACCTCAGTATTCGAGTTTAACTGCAGTGTTGGCATTTTGTGTTCAATAAGTGGATTTTGAGTTGCAGTTTGACACTTAGTCTCTAAAAGGTTCACCATCACTGTTATAGATCATGATTTAAATTTCTTCCATTCTAAACATGTGAGAGTATTCAGCTAAAAATGGACAAAGGAGAGGGAGAGAGAGAGGTGTAAAACACCTTTATTTTTTATGGTGAAAAATAAAGGAATAGTTTCTAATATTAATTAGCCAATTAATACAGGGTTAAGTAAAAAACATAGATTAAGAGTTAAACAGTAGAACTATAAGTGCAGTTGACTAAAATTAGAATTAAAAAGGGCAGACAGTTGGAGGAAGATAAAGTAAATCAGAAAAAATTTTATCTTTCAAAATAGAAACTGTTAAGTTACTAATTTGAAAAATTAATTCATTTGTATAGTTTTAAAGATTTTGAAATACTAGTTGGTAATTAAGAAAAGTGTAAAAGTGTAACTTCTCTGAGTAAAAATGGTTTGGAGCAGGAAGGACAGGGGACCACAGGTTTTTATGTAAATATATATTTTTATAAAAATATTTTATAATGTTCTATATTTGCATAATTATTTTGATGAAAATAAAGACAGTACCTTTTGAAAAAAGCAAAGCATACTGTCTTCTATGCTTCTTTCAGTTATCTGTTGTGATAATATCTATTGTTTTCTAACTAAAAGATAAACATTTCATTAGAAACATAATGCAGTATAAAATTTTCAGAGACTTTTGACGAAGGACACAAAACCTTTGATTTTATTTGTTCAATGGTCTTCATGCATCCATCCAAGTTGTCTTGTACCTCATCACATTACATAAGGTTCTTTCCATTGTCTTTCTTATATTCTTCTCTGGGTGAATGCAGAGGAAGCCAAGGTAATTAAACCAAAAAGGAGAAACAAACAAAAGCAGCAGCTGAAACTAAAGTGCCCACAGGGGTTGGAAGGGTTCTTATGCCAAGACTGCTCCAGTGCCAGCACTCAGACCTAAAGAGCACCAGGCTTGCTTGCAAACTGTGAACAATAGGGAAAATGATCTAAGCAAGAAGTGTGGTTTATTTTAGAGTTGGTCACAACCTTTCATCTTTTTATCAGATTGGAATATTTTGGAATAAGAATGATATCCAACATATAAATTTATGGCCATTCAACAAACATTTGTTTAATGTGCCAGGTACTCTTCTAGAAACTTGGAATATCTCAGTGAACAAAACAGGTAAAATTATTGCCTGTGTAATAAATCAGGAGCCAAGACTGTTCTCCGAACATTTGAAAATGAAGTCAAACTGTTAAAGTCAAATTTCTATGTCTGTCTTACCTAGATTCATCATACATATTAACTCTCAAGTATCAAACTATGCAAACATGAGATATGACAAAAATTACCATTGCTTAATAGGCATAAACTACAAATGATAATACTAATGTCTAAAGACAGAGAAAAACTCTTAAACAATTAGAAATGGAATGATGGCCCACTGATAATGAGTCAAATAGTTACCATTTGTCAACTAGGTTAAGAATAAAATGAGTGTATATCAATATTACCAATATAGCAAATGGCTCAATCTCCTGGTTATTAAGAAACATATAGTAATACAGCAATTAGAAGACACACTTTATGAATTTGTGAGTTCAAATTTATTTAATTAACAAACACAACTCTTCCAAATGCCAAACACTGTTCCAAACACATTGCTAATATTAGTGCATCAATCTTATTACACTCTTAGGATGGAGAGGCGATATCATTCCCACTTTGAAGATAAGACAGTTAAGAAAGATCTTTAAAACCTGGACCAAATGCACCATCTAATAAGTGGTGAAGCTGAGTTTTTACCCTAGGTGGTGAGTACAAGTGCACTTTTAACTACCATACCATAGTAGGAAGGAAAGTAGGCTTTCTGATGCCTCGCTCTTAGGAAAACAAATTTTACAACTATTAAAAAGGAATATTAAAATCCATGTATTAGTATTTGGAAGATTTTATTTCCACAGAAATAATAGATCAAATATGAGGATGCTCATAGTGAAAAAAATAAATGAAAAAAACAAAACAAAACAAACACATAAAATTCACCTAAAAAATAGGAATGACTAAGAACAGAAAAGTTTTGAAGAATAAATTGCAACATGTATTCCAGAGATATATGTATCTATTGAAATAAAGCAGTTTGATATAAATATGTGCCCCTAAAGGAAACATTAGTAATATCTGATTCAGGAATTTAAAAAAAACTAAACAAGAAAAACTCAACATAATCTAAAATATTCACAGACTAAAAAGTACCATCTGTGTATGTATATTTGTGTTTGTTATATGCATGATGATATGGTGCATGTAAAACTTAACAGTGACTATGTCAAAAATCTGAGACTGAACATATGGTAATAGCTAAGGCCTGGAAGCAGCCTATATGTCCATCAACGTGCATGGATAAAGAAAATGTGGTATTTATACACTATGAAATATTAACTCTGTCACAACAGATAAACTTGAGTCATTTAGGAAAGTGGATGCACCTTTGAGACCATAATGTTAAATTAAATAAATCAGACACACAAGATGAAATATCATATGGTTTCTCTTGTATGAAAAAACTAAAATATAAACAAAGAGCAAAGTAAAAGATAGGTAATAGGAAATGGGAGACAGACCTTTAGCAAAAGACAAAGTGATTAAGAAATGGAGGGAGAGAGGGGGGAGGAGGATGACAAAAAATTAAGTTGTGTTATGCATATGAACCAACTCCCATAGTAAATGTAATCATTATGTACTGAAAGCATGTACTAATAAAATAAAAATGTAAAAAATGAGGCTGAAAGAAGACATCAATCAATAGCAGTATTACCTAATGTGCACTGAACACTTACTGCCTGCTAGACATTGTTCTAAAACACCAGAATGAGTAATAAAGGTAAGGGGAATAAGTGATGGATTAGAGATAAACAATCATGAACAACAAAAAAAAGACAAGAAAATAATCTGTGCCAAGATTAATTAGTTGAACACAAATTTAAAATAATTACCATACAGAACAGATTAGGAAAGATAAATCCAGACTCAATGGAAATTAATAATACTATAAAATATTTTAATAATTTTGCAAAAATAAATATAATAAATTCAAATATTACATAGAAAAATAAAATTTTTGTAAATAAAATTTTGGAAAGACTAACAATCAAAATGGTAATAAGAGGGCTTTTGTCAAACTTATTCGTCTTATATTGTTTCAAGTACATTCAATCAAACTTTAAGAGAGATGATATCTGTCTCTATCTTTTAGAAATTATTTTAGAAAAAAATGAAAAAACATTACTCAAATAATTTTAGGGAGATAATATTCATAATAATAAAGAGCTCCAAAATAAAATGGTTTAAGAAAACCTAAAAAATATGAACTTAAAAAGGAACATATAATAAAATCTATGTTAAATTAAACTTATTTTTCATGATGAAAAGGAAAATCAGGATAATTTAACATCAGGAATGCTATGCATATAATTCACACAGTAATGACTAAAGAAATACACAATTATGTCAACAGGTTTTAACCATCATATAACATACACTGTGATTGTAAACCATGCTCTCTGTTAATTTTAACAATGTGGAAAACTGTTCAACCTAATAAAAGTTGCCTATGAAGAAATATATGAAAAGAGCTCCAGACCTAACATATTTTTTTTTCCATTAAGATCAGGAATATTTAATATTAAGAATATCAAACATCCCAATATTTATCAATATTGATAAATACAATATTGAAATCTTGATCCACACAAACAGACCCCAGTAAAGGATAAGGATAGAAGTCCCTAGAGTGGAAGGTAATGGGGTAATATTTATTTAATCAAGTAATTATCATGAACTTGATAATCACAATGGAACATTCCATTCCAGTTTATTACTACCATTTTCATATGTATGCTATATTTGATTGTAGTCTTGACTTCTCTTTCCCTTATATTTCTAACTTAAATGTCTAATGATCATGGATGGATGCTCACTGTTCTTCAAGCCAAGATCTTACAGATCTCCTATTTTAATCCATGCACCATATTTGTGTTATCCTGTTTACTAAATATGAAATCTGGAACTCATCTTAAGTGATACCAGCTCCATATCTAGTCATGTGATAAGTTTTTAAATCTTCAATCTATCTTGTTTCTACTCCCACTGCCATTACTTTTACTTAGGTAGTTATAAAGAAAGATATCTGTGACATCATGGCACAATAGTTTGTTACAAATTAAAAAGAAAAGAACAAAGTATATCAAATAAGTAACAAATGTCCAATTTATAACATGAATTACTATGAATAGAGAAAAGTAATTTGAGAATTAACTCTACAATTCCAGATGACAGCTTAGCAATTCGGAACTCAAAAGAGATATTGCCACAGCAATATTTGCCATGTGAATAATCCATTCTAATTTATTAGCACAACCGTTATGGAAAACAACTTGGAGGTTCTTCAGAAATATTGCAAGTAGAGCTACTAAAGATCCAAGAAATCCCACCACTGGGTACACATCAAACAGAACTGAAATCAGGATGTTGAAAAGATCTATACTCATAGCCACATTATCCATAGTGGCAAAATACAGAAACAGCTCATATCCATCCATTAAAGAATGGATAAAGAAAATGTAGAATGTACATTCAGTGAAATAATGTACAACCTTATGAAGAAGGAGATCATGCCATTTACCACAACATACATAAGCCTGGAGGATACGGTGATAAATGATTAAGTCAGACACACAACAAGTACAACATAATACCCCATAGATGAGGAACATAAAATAGCCCAACTCACAAAATCAGAAAATGTAATGGTGGCTACCAGGGGCTTAGGGGAGGAGGAAATGGGGAGATATTAGTTACAGAGTATAAAGTTTCAGATATATGGCATGAATAAGTTCCACAGCATGGTGCTTGTACATAACAATACTATGCTATATACTTCAAAATTTGCCAAGAGTGTAGACTTTGGACAACTCTTCTTGTCACAAAATGTAACAATATGTGGGGAAGAGGAGGAAACTTGTAGATGTGGATGGTATGTTTAGGGCATAGATTTTAACGATGCTTTTATGAGTAGATACTTTTATCTAAACTCATCAATTTGTATACATTAAATATGTACTGCTTTCTTTAGGTCAATCATATCTCAAAAAAGTGGATTTTTAAAAATAAATAAGGCAATCAAGAAAGGCTTCACAACAGAGTTGTCATTTTGAATTATAATTTTATATTTATTTTTCATATCTCCAAAACCCAAAGCTAGAATACATTATAACATTTTAGTTAATTAAATGTATTTCTATTGGTATATAACATTATATATACATAAATAATATAACATATTTTTGAATTACCAAGAATAAATTATTTGTCAAAAACCTGATGCTTAAGCCAAATTAATTTTTACTAGAGTTAAATTTAAGATCTCAAGTTCTTTGGAATAATTGATTTTGTTCAAACATACAATTAAATATTATTCTGCAAAAGTAAATCTAGTTAGAATAAAACAAAACTCTCTATTCACTCTTAAACATATCCTTAAATTGCTTCTTTAATTTCTTATCATCTATGATATTTAATTTCTTATCATCAATGATGTTGAAAATTCCCAAGATAACATGGATTTACAAAAAGACCTGAAGGAATGTTGATGAAGCCTGGGATCACCATGTTTATCAACAAACGATCATCTAGAATGTTGTTGAACTATTAAATAAATTAATTGGAGGCACAGGAAAACACAAGGCTTGCAGGAATCTACTTTGGATTCCTTACACAGAATGGATTTGAGACTAATGTAATGAATGAACAGAGTATATCTTACAGAATTGTTTGGCCAGGTTTGAAGTGTCATTATATTGAATTTGAATTCTCAGTATAAATTTATTTCCATCTGTAAAGGTTTTGGGATACCACTCCCTACTTAAAATATTGCTTGTTAATATAGGAAACAATTAAATAAAATAATCTCAATTGTGTTTACTTTTATCCACAACCAGCTTCAGAGGAGAGTGGTTGAAGAATTATACTAAAATAACATAACCACTTCAGCACTGAGTAGAAAAGGAGTTTTTCTAAGTTTTAATGATTATATAAGTTTCCTTGGTTTCCTATAATAGAGAGCAGAATATCCCTGACAGGTTTGGGGCACAGTGTTTGTAAATATAAATTTGAGAAATGGGAGAGTTTTCCTCAATAAAGTGAAAAAAGAGAAACCTGAGGCATTGGTCAGGCCCTCTGTAGGGTATTTTTATTTCTAAAAGGCTCATACCTTAACACAGTGGCCTTATGCCAAAATAGAACAATAGTAGCAAGACAATGACAACCTGGAAAAAGTAAGCAGAATTTATAACCTTCTTAACAAAGCTGAAGCATGAAGCTGTCCAATGCAGTAAGAGGCCTAGGCTCAGGAGGAAGACTGGGTCCAAGGCCCAGTGACCATTGCCTGGAAACACAGGCTTTCTGGGCATCACCAGGCTCTGCAGCCTGATCAAAAAGATGGAATGAGACAAAACTCTAAATAAAATACTGACAGCAGAGAGAAATGTATTTAAGTGTGATTACACAAACAAAAGAATACAGAACACTCTAAAACTGGAAATTATAAACCTCATATTATAAGTACTCAAAAAACGAAAGGGAAAAAACCTACTGCAATGTACAGAAAAATAAAATATCAGCCATATCTACAGAATAAATAAAACAAAATTTATAAAAGTAAAATACTAAGTATTAAGAACGTACATACTTCCTATGTCTACTTAGACTGTATTTTTGAATTTATATAATATACAAATACAATGGAAACATTTATATATAATATATATTTTTTAATTCTTACTTTTTAGGATAGTGTTATTATAACACTGTTATCTTGTGTTACAGAAATGTTTGCCAAAATATCTAAAGACTGAGCATCTATCAAGCAGGGCATAGAAAATATTAATGTGTATCATGGTATATCTATATCTTTGAATATATATATATATCTTAATGAATGTGGGAATACCGCTAAATAGAACCATTTTGGCATACAGATTTTGAAAACAGGTAATTTATTTTTCTTCAAATTTATCATTATAGTTAAATAAATATCATTGGTTTTATAGCATTTTGTATTCCTCAATAATATACTAGTGCAAGACTAACATTCATAGATTTTGTATTTCATTTTTACTCAGATACTAAACAACATTGTCAATAACCACACTATTTAAATCAATGTGAATAATTATACCACTATTAAGGTGGTAGCAAGAAGATGAATATGTAAGAAGGTAGGTACCATCATTATTTATGGTTAAGTATCATCATTACTTAGCATGGGAATTGAGTAAGTAGGAAATGCATTTTCAATTCATGAGAAATCAAGCATTAATCTTGTGTTATACTACATGGGTCAGTGCAGGTATAAAGCTATCATCTATGGCTTCACTGCTGAATTCTACAAGACATTTAAAGAAGAACTATCAAAAATACTCTTTAAAGTCATCAAGGAAATTGAAATGGAAGCAATACTTCCAAATTCATTCCTGAAAGCAAGTGTTACTTTGATTCCCAAAACAGGAAAAGACCCAACCCAAAAAGAGAACTACAGGCCAATCTCCCTAATGAACATAGATGCAAAAAAACTCAACAAGATACTGTCAAACAGAATACAGAGGGTAATCAAGAAGATCATACACCCTGACCAAGTCAGATTTATCCCAGGGATGGAAGGATGGTTCAACATATGTATATCAATAAATGTAATACACTATATTAAAAGAGCCAAGGACAAAAACCATATGATCATCTCAATAGATGCAGAAAAAGCATTTGACAAAATTGAGCATGGATTTATGATAAAAACCCTACAAAAAATAGGAATAGACAGTCTCTACCTCAAGCTGATAAAAGCCATCTATGAAAAACCAACAGCCAATATCATACTAAATGGTCAAAAACTGAAAACTTTCATGCTAAAATCAGGAACAAGGCAAGGATGCCCACTATCACCACTCCTGTTCAATATAGTTCTGGAAACATTAGCCACAGCAATTAGAAAAGGGAAAGAAATACAAAGAATAAAGATAGGAAAGGAAGAAGTGAAACTGTCATTATTTGCTCATGATATACTTTATATAGAACACCCAAAAACTCTACCAAAAGACTTCTAGACTTAATTGACAGATTCAGCAGAGTAGCAGGATATAAGGTCAACACACAAAAAACAATACCCTTCTTATACACAAATAACAGACTCACAGAGAGAAAAATTAGGGAAACAATTCCTTTTATAACAGCATCCAAAAAAATGAAATATCTAGGAATCAATCTAACAAAGGAAGCAAAAGACCTCTATACTGAAAATTACAGCACTCTGAAAAAAGAGATTGAGGAGGATATAAGAAAATGGAAAGACATCTCTTGTTCCTGGGTAGGAAGAACCAATATAGTGAAAATGGCCATACTTTCAAAACTGATATATAGATTTAATGCAATGCCAATTGAAATTCCAGCAATATATTTCACAGAACTAGAGAAAACAACCCAAAAATTTATTTGGAACCAGAAAATACCTAGAATAGCAAAAGCAATTCTAGGCGAAAGAGACATGGCAGGGGTACCAACTTGAAACTATACTATAAAGCTACTGTGATAAAAACAGCATGGTACTGGCAAAGAAACAGACCCAAGGATCAATGGAATAGATTAGAAGATGTAGAAACAACTCCAGACATACTCAACCACTTCATCTTTGACAAAGGCGCCAACCAACCTCATTGGAGGAAAGATAGCCTATTTAATAAATGGTGTTGGAAAAACTGGATTTCAACCTGCCAAAGTTTAAAACTAGACTCATACCTATCAACATGCACTAAACTAAGATCGAAGTGGATTAAAGATCTAAATATTAAGACAGAAACACTAAACTTGCTGGAAGATAAGTTAGGTAGAACTTCTTGAAGACATTGGCATAGGAAAAGACTTTATGAACAAAACCTCAGTAGCACAAGAACTAGCAGAAAGAATCAACAACTGGGATCTCATTAAAAAGCTTCTGCACTGCAAGAGAAACCACTAACAGAGCTAAGAGACAACCTACAATGTGGGAAAAACAATTTAGCAGCTGTATCTCAGACAAAGGACTACTATCTAGAATATGTAAAGAAGTGAAAAAAGCCAGACTCCCAAATTCAAAGACCCAGTTCAAAAATGGGCATCTGATGGGGGTGTGGGGAAAAAGTAACCCTTCTCCATTGTTGGTGGGAGTGCAGACTGGTACAACCACTGTGGAAATCAGTATGGTAATACCTCAAAGAACTAGGACTAGAGGCCCCATTTGACCCAGCTATTCCCCTGTTGGGTATCTTCCCCAAAGAATTAAAAGAATCATACCACAGTGATATATGTTCACCCATGTTCATAGCAGCACACTTTGTAATAGCTAAAGCTTGGAAA
Source organism: Heterocephalus glaber (assembly GCF_053883595.1). Lineage (NCBI taxonomy): Eukaryota > Metazoa > Chordata > Mammalia > Rodentia > Bathyergidae > Heterocephalus > Heterocephalus glaber. Next base: position 7,349,825 of record NW_028258142.1, on the reverse strand, counting down.
GAGCCCAAATGCCCATCAACTGGAAACTGGATAAAGAAGATGTGGTTTTTTTAATAAAATGGAGTACTACTCAGCCACAAAGAATGAGAAACTAGAGAAATTTAAAGCTAAATGGATGCACATTGAGGCCATCCTCCTAAGTAAAATAAATAGGACACACGTGTAAATACCGAATAGTTTCTCTAGTGTGAGAAACTGAAAGTGTAAATAAGGATGAAAATGATTAAAACGAATAATTGATAATTAGAAATAGGAAGAAAAGGTCCAAAGGGGTGGGCGAAGTGGGAGGGGAAGGGGAAAGGAAAGAAAGGAAAGAAAAATTATGAGACAAGGAAAAAAAAAATGGAAAGAAAGTCTTTGTAAATAGGGAAGGGTGGAGGGGGTAAAGGGCACACAAGAAATGGGGAAAAAATAAGAACCAAGATCCATCATGTACAGGTACAAGCACCCAATGGTAAATGTAAACATATTGTGTACCTAAAGTGTACCGATAAAAAATTTAAGCAAAAAAAAAAAAAAATGAAGCCATCATCGGTTTCTTTAGTTCTTTCTTTTCATTTCAATTTTCTCAATCGCACAAATCTCATTTTTAATTTATATTAGGGATTCTTGCTAAGAGAGCTATGTCCTAGAGCTTCCCAGAATATTTATGGAAGGTGCTAATATCTCATTTAGACTTTCCCAAAACAGACACAATTTTAGCATTAATATTCTCTTTTTTGATAATTTATAAGAAATAATGCAAAGTAAAGCTGAATTTCCATGTTATTTTTTTTCTTTCTTTGCCAAGAAAAAAAATTCTTATGTGGATAATCACTGAGGTACTCACAAATATAATATAATTTAAATAGCATAAAACCTTTATACAAATATAAAATCTTTACTCAAAACTAACACTGATTTTATACAAAACTGGGTCATTTCTACCTTCAAAATTTTTCATATGTCATTATTTCCAATGAGGATGGCTTTGTAAAAATCCAATGTATGTTTATTTCTTTGTAATATTATTCAAGTACCCCAATAAAATTTCTGTTATTTGTCCTAAATTTCATTACTTTTCATTTCACTACTCTCAGTGCTATTAACACAGCTTGCTATCTGTTTACATTGCTTCTATCTTGAAATTCTGGCATTTGATAAATATCTGTTGAAAGAATAAAAGAACACAAGATGTTTTGTGTGCACATAATTATATTGTACCTTATTTTTCAATCAAGAGGATAATTTCTTTTCATTGTTACTTTCCAAACTGATTGTAATGAATTCATAAGCCACATGGCTTTGTTTAGCACCAAATGATAAAGCTACCTTCTTCCCTCTTACCAGCTGCCTCCCACAGCCACTGTCCTGTTAACAGCCACTACAGGATCCTGAAATCTGCAGAACTTCAAAACCCAGAAAAATTAACTTAATTTCCTTTACCACTGAGAGTTGACAGATTGCAAGGCAATAAAGTTGAATTAACATAAAGCTTCAAAATACATTCCTACTTAAGGAACACCTTACAGTCAGGATTTGGTGGTAATTCTGAACTGTCTTAAATGGAAGGATTAATGTTTTGATAATGCTTAGGCATTTTTATGTAACATTTTTCAGCAAACAAAATTTTTGAAACTTTTCAAGACTGTGTGAGTCTCAGATTCTGGATAATTCTGCAAACCTTTATTAACCTTCTTTAAAGTAACTAAAGTTAATCCTAAATTAATTTAAATGATCAAAATGCCTTCAGTAAATCATTTATGGGAAAACTACTGTCTTTATTTTCACTTCCTATGATCTTCCTTATTTAAAACAGCAGCTATTTGGCATCTCTAGAGCATAGTAAAAATGCTCTTCACCATAATCTTTTACATCCTACTTAAATTTTTTCCCAATTGGCATATTATTGCAGAATTAGCAAGGACTAATGACTATGAAGATGATGCTAGGGTAAATTTGATCAAGATACCAAGTCTGAAAGGTGTTGGAACCAGCAATAATTTTTCTAATGTTTACCAATGGAAAAGAAACTGAAATATGGATTACCTGTGCCAAATTCAGTGATATTCATCTCACAAGTGACTAGTGCAAAGATTTTTGGGCTGATTAAACAGGGCTTCAGTGAGATACCATAGAGAGTAGTCAGAGATTCTCCTTGGAGGAGGAGAGCTTAAGCTTCATTTTGTCTGCTTAAAGTAGTACCTGGAGGAAATGTATAATTTAAGATTAAAAATCTTTGAATGTGTAATTTAAGATTAACAATCTTTGAATAAATTAAAATATGAACTTGATTATTTTAAATCAAATATAATTAACTGACTGTTAAGGTTTAGAATAGTTCTTCAATGTTTACATTCTCTGTTGATCAGCCCATCCCTTCAAGTCTGAAGACATTCCCCTCATTTTTTCTGTGGTTACATTTGAAATCTAGTACTGTGTTTTTCTTTGGCTAGTGGATAGCTCCTGTCTCATGAATCACTGAAATTTTCATCCAGCGTGTACATCTTATTTATTGATGGACCTCCATTTAGTTAAATTGAAATATTAAATTTATAATCAGTGGTAAGCTCTAGTGGATGCCCTTTCCATTAAATTAAAACACTACTCTCTTCTTCCAAGACTAAGTCAGTCCAGGTGTGCTAAGTCCCCAGGCATGGATGTGATGCAAAGGGGTGAACATGTGTGAGTACATGTGACTTGATAGCTAAGAATCCTTCCTTAAGTATGGGCAATGGAAGGAGAATCAGTTTTTAAAGGACAGTGGAGCACTCAGTGTGGAGCAATCAACCTTAATGTACAGGGAGAGTTCTTTGTTGGTCTTTCTAGTTTCAGCTCTCCCACTAGAATCTACATTACACATCACTGTTAACACAAACTCCCTCCTGCCCAAGTTTGGAGCAGGATATTATATAACTAAACAGACAGGAATGGGATAAAGGAAATGAAGAGAATATCCACAAATATGAAAAGGTACTTTAAACACCCTGAGCAAAAAGCTTTATTTCTCAGGAGAAATCATTCAACCTGTAGTGAAAGATTTTATATGAATGAAAAATCTCAGTCATTTCCATGATCTAACTCAGCAGTCTGAATATATAAACAGCCTCCCTAAAATTCAAGTAGAAATGAGAAAGTATATCCCATTGTATAACATTGTACAACATTATAATATGCAGATTGTATAACATTATAACCAAACTGCTTTTAATATTTCCAAATTATATTTAAAAGTTTTTTCACGTTGTGATTTTACTTATCCAACTTATCAGATGACTTTAACCAATTCTAGAAAATACCTCCCTATTTCTTGAAATTATCTGGCATTCTTTTTTTCCATCTTGTTTCTCTGAAACTTCTGTAAGATGAATAATGTTGTCATTCTTTTATCAGTGACTCTTATCTTCTGTATTTCTTCAGAGCCATAATTTTCAGTGATCTTTTTACTATTCCATTGGGTTCATTCTGGCTGGTATGTAAAGAAGATATAATTGGAGCACAAGAACTGAAGCAGGGAAACAAGTTGGAAGACTCAGAGTAAGCTGGGCAATAAGGGATAGTGTCACATTTAAGAATACAGTGAAAGAAGGCATCATATTCCTGACATATGTTGAAAACAAAACAATGATTTCCTCAAGGATTGGATGTGATACAAGGGCAAAAAATCAAGAATAATGTTGAAGTTTTAGCCTGAGCAACCACAAGAATATACTTGCCATCAAATAAAATAAGGACAAATGTGATTAGAGGAAAAGAGATTGGAGTTCAGAGCCAGGCATGTGGAGTATCAGAGTTTTCAACATTTAGTTCAAGATATTTAGCAAGCTGGTAGATGTATCAGTCTGACTTTTTTTTTTTGATACTGAGGATCAAACTCAGGACCTTGCACTTGTGAGGCAGGCATGGGTGCCTCTAAGCCAAATCCCCAGCACCAATCTGACTTTTGAGGAGAGGTTTCATCCTTCTAAACTCAATAACTGCCATATATCTTGCATCATAACTGCCATATCTCTTTTATCTCATATATATTTGCATCCAGCCAAGATCCAAAAATAGAATTGAATTTCACCAAAAATCAAGAACAAACTAGGTAACAGATAACAAAGGACACTGAATTCTGAAAGCAGGTAAATGGAGGAGTAAAACTTATCATTTTTCCAGAATACACACATAAGAGAGTTTCACATGATTTGAGGAGGAAGACTCCAGGTAGGGCACATCAGGCTTTGAGTTTGGGCTATCTACAAGACTCTAGAAAGACAAAAACAACCAGAGTTCACATGGCAAGTAACAAAGAAGAAGAGCAAAAGGGGAGCAAAGTAGAAAACGCATCATTGTATGACAGATGTAATCCTAACTATATCAATAATCACATTAAATTTAAGCAGTTTGTGTACGCCAGCTAGAATAGATTTGAAATGTAATAAAAAGAAGTATCTATAAGAAATACTCTTTAAAGATGAAGACATAAATTAACTAAAAATAAAAAAGTGACCTGTGTTTCTCCTCAGAGATGTAAGGAGGTAGAAGGAGCATTTACAAGAAGAAAAACCTGAACAATTCACAAATTAACAACTTTTCTTAACTGCTTCAGAAAGCTGTGTACAGGAACACAGTGTATCCTAAAATCTGGATAATCAGGATGTTTCTACTTAAGCTTGCAGATTCAGCAACTAAAAATATAAGATATTTAATTAAATTTTAATTTCAGATAATGAACAAATTCTTAGTATAAGAATGTTCTGAAGAAACTATACCATAAATACATAGATTGGATGCTTCTCTTTATCTGGCAACCCTACTATTGGAAGAAATAGGATCTAAACATTCTTTTACCTGAGATAGTTCCTGCCAGATGTTATAAAGCTAATAAAAATCACCCACTTTATTTATTTAGCAAGTTGATAGAAGCTAATTGTGAAGTAATATTGAGTAGAGGCCACTGGGACTCACAGACACAAGGAGATTCTCATCACCTTGCAGATTTCCCTACATGAACCTGTCCAGAAATTCACATGGAAGATAGAAATCTGAGCCAGTTCACTTGTGACATTCCCCACAGAATAAAATTACAGATGCTGCTGATTACATTTCACTCAGATCCCTCTGCTTTATCTTCTTGGATCCCTCTGCTTTATCTTCTGTATGGAAAAACACATTAATCTTTAGCATAAATAGCAGTGAAAACCTCTCATCTTAGGTGTTGGGTATAAACTCATTCCATCTGTAGAATGTGTGCTAACTATATGTGTTAGGTCCATCACCATATAGGAGGTGTGCAGAGGCAAATGTATCAGAGAAGACCATTCATGTGATATGCAAGACACAGTGTGTAAGACTGAAGATTATTTGGGACATCAGAGAATACCTCTTTCCCTCTACTCCATCAGCACCAGGCTAACAAGTATGGAGTAAAAGGAGACCTGCAACAGATTCCCTCTAAAGGACAGAACAACAAGACCCAAAACCAAACTGTGAGTACACACTGATAAAACAACCTCAGGCAACCCAGGCCCTGTCCCAAACACTATTAGTGGATTAATCTGAAACATGTGGACCCACTCTGCAAGACAAGTCAAGGAGTAGTCCTCTAGCAGGAGGAATGTCAGTCAGAAGCACAAAGCACAAGGAAATCCTTAAAGGTGATGGATGCATTTATCTAGCACTTTGATTGTGTTGATATGGTAATACAAGTGCATACATATGTCCCAAATCACTGAGTTTTACACATTAAATGTGGTTAGTTTTTTAAGTAAACTGTTTTTTTCAATGAAGTATGAAGAAGCTTTGCAGCATCACAAAAAATAGTAGTGGAAATGGAGAAAATGAAGGCAATGTAAAATTCATTTCTTTTGATTTTAATTGTTTTACAAATAATATAGCAATGTGCTCTGTTATACATATGTAAAATGAAAATATGATAAAATAGCATGAAGGATGAGAAAGAGTGATCTTTAGCATACTTTTGTAATGGTTACTCTGTTTTCATTTGTTTTCTATTACTGCATCATAAAATTACCATACATTTAGTGACTTAAAACAACATCAGTTTACATTCCCTTAGTTCTATGCAACACCAAGTTCAACTGAATGTGAGTGGGTGCTGTGTTTACAAAGATAAAATCAAAATGTCTCAGGCTGTATTCACAGCTGAATCTTAAGGTTTCTTCCTAGGTTGAATATTCAAATCATTGAGAGAATTCATGTCTTTGTGATTGTAGAATTAAAGTCTACTCATTCCTACCTGGCTGACAGTCCTGCTTCTAAGTGTCATACACATTTTTTGACACATGGACTTTTCTCCTTTCAAAATCGGAAACAGAGAATCTTTTTTTTTTTGCATCTGATCAATCTACATTTATATTTCTTTCAACAATAGAATTCAGTCCTTTCTAATTGTTCAAGTGAAATCATTTGGGACTTTAAATGTAAACTATATTTATAAAATACCTGGACAGCAAGCAAGCAACTAGATTAATGTTTGGTTGAGCAAATTGGAGAAGAATATACATGTGGATAGATAGATAGATAGATAGATAGATAGATAGAGTGAAAGTTATTGGGGATACAAATGAAGGATTCTGCCACAATAATATAATAATTATAATATTATAATATAATAATTCTTACCAGAATCCATTTATGTAATATGTATATTTTGAAATTTATAGAAAACAAAAAAATAAATTTTGAAACTATGTTAACCATAAGAAAATAAAGATTACATTAATAATTTATATGCTCAACTATAACAAAAAAAGAGTGGAGGAAAAAAAAGTACAAATGAAGCAAATAGAAAATTGCCAGGAAGACCCGGAAGGAAGCTCCCCCACCATCATCCCAAGCTCCTAGAGCAGTGAAGCTCAGCTGGTGCCAGCACCCAGAAGCAAGCTCCCCACCTCCATCCCAGGCTCCTAGAAAAGTGAACCTGAGCCAGTCCCAGCACCTAGAAGGAAGCTCCCCCACTGCCATCCCAAGCTCCTAGGGCACAGAAGGTGAGCTTCGCGGGTGCCAGAAGTACCCCCCCTCCCCGAGGAAATGAGAACACACATAAACAAGCCTCAAAAACAGACTTCTGGATCACCTACGGCAACCCCAAACGGAAATGAGATGGAACACTCTGATACTCAACCACCTGGACTCTCCGAACTGGCAACAAGAGGGGATCTGGAAAAAATGAAATCAGAAATAATTACTCAGATAACAGCAAAGATTTTGCTCATGGTGCAAGACATGATTAATAAATCTAGAGAGGACACAGATAAAAAAAAATAGAGGATCTGAGGAATATGATGGAACCTCAACATAGGAAACAAATGGAATCCATAAAACAGATACAAACAGATTTCTAAGAGATTAAAAACTCCATCAAAAGTCTGCACAGCAGAATGAACCAATGTGAGGATAGAATTTCACATATAGAAGATAAGATTGCAATTAGTGAGGAGGAAAAGAAAAATTGCTTTACAATTGTAAGGGAACATGAGAAATCAATCCAGCAGCTGCTAGACGATGCAAAGAAGAATAATATAAGACTGATTGGAGTCAATGAAGAAAGAGGAGAGAGTGCAGATGACATAAAAAAAACTCTTCACAGAAGTGATGGCAGAAAACTTCCCAAGGAGGGGAAAAAAACTTGACATACAGATAAGTGAGGCACATGGGACTCCAGCTAGCCTTAATCAAAAAAAAATCTACACATGGGCATATAATAAATAGTTAGGATTCCAGAAATCCAACAGAAGAATAAAATTCTACAAGCAGTGAGAGAAAAGAAACAAATCACACACAAAGGAAAGCCCATCAGAATCACAGCAGACTTCTCAATGCAAACCCTCAAGGCAAGAAGAGCTTGGAGTGATATATTTCAAGCCCTAAAGGAAAACAGCCTCCAACCCAGATTGATGTACCCTGCAAAACTATCTTTCAAAATTGATGATAAAGAGCACCTCAGGAACTTCATGAATACCAAACCAGCACTCCAAAAAATTTTAGACAATACCCTAGGAAAAGACAATGAGGATCAAAACCCCAGGAAACCCAACAGAATGAATCCATTGGGTGTGACAAATTAAATGCAAAGGAGGAGAATCCAACAAAAAGAAAAGTCATGACAAGGCTTTTAAAACTTTTGACTTCATCTCCCTAATGAGTGTATAATTCAATCTTATTATTGTACTGATTAATATTTTTCTGATTCTAGAGTTGCACACCATTCCTTGTGCTATACTGTTTATTTATCATCTTCTTATGTCTACATTTTAATTGGGTTGTCTATTAATGAGCTCTAAGAATTCTTTACATATTCTGCTCATAGGTTATATGCATTGTAAATATGGTCTGTTTAAGGACTACTTTTCATTTTAATGATGTCATTTAAAGTTCTAAATTTTGATTGAATCTCATTTATCATTTTTTTTCTTTTATACATCATGTCTTTTGTATCCTAGGTAGTTCTTGCCTACCCTGAATTCATAAATATTTTCCCTTACAATTTCTTCTTAAAGTTTTATACTTTTAGGCTTTCTTATTTAGGTTCATAGATCCCTTCAAGTTATTTTCATGTATGGAAAAAAAGGGTTGAGGTTAATTTTTTTATACAGATACCAGGTGTTAAAGTGTCGTTTGCTGAAGACACTATCTCTTCCTCAGCTCTTGAATTAACTTTATATTCTATAAAATGCTAATGTTAAATAATCTTTCAAAACTCAGTGGACCATATATGTGTGGTTCTATTTCTAGATTCTCTGTTTTATTCAAATGATCTATATATCTTTCTTTACACCAACACTGCCTTGATTACTGTAGATTTAGAAGAAGTCTTAAAATTGGGTGCTAAACATCTTCCAACACTGTTTTTGTTTTGGGGTTTTCTGGGTCCTTTGTACTCCTACATAACTTTTAAATTTCAATATCCAGTTCTTCATTTATAGCAAGTATACACAGACCTGAATTTTTATATATACCTTGTGTTTTCTAATCCTGCTAAATTCAAGTACAAGTTCTAGAGGCTCCTAGAGATTTCTTAGTATTTTCTCTGTAGATGATCATTTCATCTACATATAAAGATTTTGCTTCTGCCGTGCCAATCCTATCCTAGTTGTATCATTTTATTGCCAGACTATTTTGGTGGGACCTAGGTTTCAAAGTTTAATGGACAGATAAAGAGTAAGCATATCTGCCCTTGTTCCCCACCTTAAGGAGAAAGGATTGTATCTTCTCCATTCATACAAGGCGTTCTCGCTAGAAGTATGGAGTACACGTCTTTAATTTGTTGAGAAGTTTCTGTTCTACTTCTAATGTCCTGATAGGTTTTACCATTAACAGCTGCAGATTTTGGTCCAATTCTTTTTCTCCAACTAGTGACAGGATTGTATGGTTTTTTCCTTTCCTCTGTTAAAATGATGACTTTGGGGGGTGGATCTTCCAATGCTAAACCAACACTGCCACCCCTATAACAAAACCACTTTCTACATCCTGCCAGATCTGACTTCTAATAGTTTCTTTTGTTAAACAAATTTCTATCTATGGTCATACTTTTTTCTTCGATTATCTTTATCCAATTTTAGGATCAGCACAATGTTGAGTTCCTAAAATGAGGGGAGAAGTGTTCCTTCTTTTTTCTGCTTTAATTGTTTGATATAATTTATCAGTTAAAATGTGTATGAGCCTGCTGTTGTCATATAGGTAGGTTTTCAAGCTAGGAATATACTTTCTTTAATAGGTGCTATTCAAATGTTATATTTCTTCCAGAGTTAGTTTTATTAATTTGTCTTCTAAGTTACTTCTTAGAAGTTGTCAAATTTATTTCAAAAAATATTTTTGTAATATGCTTTCTATATCCTTTTAAATTCTGTAAAATCTGTGGTAATGTCTCCTAGATCTTAATATTGTAATTTTTAAAATGTATAACTGATATTGTGTAACAATAAAAGGTCTTAAAGAGCAGGGGAATTGGGAGGGTTAGGGGAAGGGAAAAAAGGGAAAGGAAAAAATATGAGAAGAAGAAAAAAGTGGAAACAAAGTCTTTGCAAATAGGGAAGGGTGGAGGGGGTGAAGGGAGGGCAAGGGAAGTGGAAAAAAAATAAGAACCAAAAGACTCATGTAATGGTACAAGACCCCAATGATGAATGTAACTGTATTTTATACCTAAGATGTACCAATAAAGTTAATGGGGGAAAAAAAGAGAAAATTGCCAGGAAGGGTGTGTAGATTATTAAACTAATTGTATACCATTCACCAAGGAAAAAAATCAAGATGCCATCTCTAAGGACATAGGTTAAAAAGAAAATAAGACAAATACATTATGCAAAAACACATGTGCACATACATATACAAGTGTGAAGTAATAGCTATATTATTTTTTGAAAAAATAACCTTCAAAACAAAGAATATTATCAAGAAAAAAATATTGAATAATAATAAAATAATTAATTCTTCAGAAGTACAGAAAAATCTTAAAGAAGAATTTTCTCCAAAATAGAGTTCCAAAATAAAAGAGGCATAAGTTGATAGATCTGAAAAGGAGAAATAAACATGTCTACCATTATGGATAGGTTTTGATACTCCTCTCTCATTAATTAAGGGAAAAAAATCAGGCCAAAAATTACTAACCTAATAGCTTCTACATGCAAAAATATTTTCAGATAAGATTGACCTCTTGATCCTCAGTTACACTTTCAGTTTCTCATACCAGAGAAAGTATTCAGTATTTATACATGTGTGCTATTTGTTTCACCTAAGACTATGGCCTCAATGTATATCCATTTAGCTATAAATGTCTCTAGTTTCTCATTCTTTATGGATAAGTAGTACTCCATTTTATTAAAAAACAAAGCACATCTTCTTTACCTAGGCACCAGTTGATGGGCATTTGTGCTGTTTCCAAGATGTAGCTATTATAAACTGTGCCACTATAAACATGGGTGCCCATGTATCACTGAGGTATGATGCTTTTAATTCTTTTGGAAAGACACTGAACAGGTGAACAACTGGGTTAAATGAGGATCAAAATATGTAATAGATAATGTGAAATAGGAAGAAAAGTTCCAAAGGGGAAGGGGAAGTGGGAAAGGTAGAGGAAAGGAAAAAATATGAGAAAAGGAAAAAATGGAAATAAAATCTTTGTAAATAGAGAGGAGTGGAGGGGTTGAAGGGAGGGCAGGGGAATGGGGAAAATATAAGAACCAAGATATATCATGTATAGGTAAAAATTCCCAATTATGTATGCCATCATATTGTATACCTAAAATGTACCAATAAACTTAATGATTTTTTTTTAAAAAGATTGACCTGTTGATGGGAAATTGAATGATTTGTTCCCATGAGTGGAAATAGATCTCAGATATCCTGTCTTCCCATTTGTATTCCATGTCATAATGAAAGAGTTCAAAAATGGATTCAGGCAAAATTAAAAAAAGAATGACAAAGGTTTCCAAATGGCAAGGAAAAATACAAAAATTTTTGGTATGCTTACTTATTTAAAGATCCCAAACAATCTATTAAAAATTCTTAGAACCAAACAAGATCACAGATACAAGGTAATTTGGAAAATTTTGACGTGCCAATATGAGTTTAGTGGTAATTCTTTTATATCAGAAAAAATCATAAAACATAAAAATAAAGTTAATTAAATTAGACTTCACTAATATTAAAAAATCCCACTCTTCAAAAAAGTAGTGGTAACAGTTTGAAAATAGAAATATTATTGGACAAAAAAACTTTGCAAATAGTATATCTAATTATAAACATATATACATATATATATATATATAAATAAAGAAATTTCAGAACTCAGCAGCAGGAAAACAAGAATTACAGTGGATTCTTGACTTACAAACTCAATTCCTTCATGAAGGCTGTTTGTAACTCAAGTTGGTTAATTGAAGGCTCAGGCTCCTCTACACAGCCTTCAAAGTCTCATGTATTCAGGCAGATCTCAGCGTCATTAGAAAGACATTGGCCCAGGATTTCTCAATTAACCCCTCACAGGAAAGAATGTTATAATATTCCTTTAAAGGTTAAATCTGTATTTGAGACCATCTGGAAGCACAAGCAGCCAGCATTCGGTTGTGATTCAAGACTTTGCTCATAAGTTGAACTAAAATTCCACTCATAACCCAAGTTGTTTGTATGTTAGGCCAGTTGTAACTCGAGGATCCACTGTATTTTCTACCAATTAGTAAAATAGCTAAAGATGCAAACTGATCTTTCATCAAAGAAGATGACATGTGAGTATGCCAAATATAATACTAGAAGAAGTACTAGATGAAGTACTAGATAGCCTATTAAGGAAAATACAGCTTTCATTACTCAAGAAATCCAAAGGCACAGAGGGATTTGTGTGCTGTTAGGGACTTTGTTGATTTTTTTCTTGTTACAGTAAGGTAAGTATGGAAAGAAGACAGATACAATTCATTTTTTATAGGTAAAAATACAAAATAGGTTTGCCATCTTTCTTGAGAATGTTTAAATTCTCCAGTGTACTGAAATCACCTGGTGAGATAAGATTTAGTTATGATTCATCATCAAAACAACTTAATTTATTACATAGATGATATCATGGAGAAATGCAAAGGATATGTGAAAATTGCTACAACATATATTTCTGGGAGAGGTTGATTTATTTGGTCAGAGAAAATAAAGGGCCAGACCAGTCAGTTAATTTCTTGGGTATAATTTGAGCTGGCAATACAAAAGACAGTCCATACATAGCATGAGGTAAATTATTAATTTTGCTAAATTTTATCCCTAAAAATAAGCACAATACCTTATGAAACATTTGCAGTTTGAAGGTCATATATATCTCACTTGAATTTATGTTAGCTATTATCTATCAAATGACCAGAAATATAAATATGAATTTTAAATTAGAAATAAAATTATTAGAGTAATTTAAGTAGTAATACTAATAACATAAAATTTCTTTGATACCAGACCCAGAAACCTTATCATTAAAGCATGTTCATGCCATCTGCAATAGCACGTTGGACACAGCTCCCTGTATGGTTTCTTACCCTCAGAACAGGTCATTTCCCATAAGGGTTCAAGCATGGAGATCAACCTGTTTTAAAATTTCTATTTTTTTTTAGTATCTGAAGCCTATCATTTGAATTGACATAAAATTCAAACACTTTAGAGAACTTTTCCCATTTTTCTAAAAGTAATTGTCTTTGCTGCTTAAATTGATTGTAGTGCATCTTCACTTATTTTTGAAAGTCCCAACTCAATCATGTTTAAATTCTGGGTATTCTGATGTGGACTCTCTCCTCTAAATAAGAACGGGTAGGTAGCCCAAATATCCTGCTCCATCCAGTAAACTATATATGCCATTGAATCATCAGCTCTAATCACTCGACTGTATAGTCCCCAACTCTAAAGACAAGCATAGACTTTTGCTAACACTTTACTTCTAGAAGAAAACTACTGCTGTTCTCATTTCAAATTGGACTGGAAGTACTAGCTGTGTAGTAAGATATTAAAAGTATATTTTTAAGATTGAAATAAAGTTTCAAATTAATTTTATCCCCTATCCCCCTAAAAATCCATAGCCATATTATTAGAACTAGCAAGAAAATGGCAAGGCATCTGGATAGAAAATCAATATAGAATATCAATTATATTAAATATATAAAAACAATATTTTAAAGGTAATAAAATACTTATAATAACAAAAGCACTTAAAATACTACATAGGAACCTAGAAGTCAGCATAGATTTTAGAAAATTAATGAGTATATACAAATACCTGTATGATTACAAATATACATCATATGCATATCTTATTCATGAATTTGACAACTCAGTATTGCCCCAGATCAATTTTTATATTCCATAAAATTCTTAGTTTCCAATGTGGTTTTTAGCAGAACTTGAAAGACTTGATTATAGTAAGTGTGTAGAAGAGCAAAAAGCCAAAAATAAGCAGGAATATTTTGAAGAATCACCTATTGCATCTCTGCGACTGTGAGAGAGTTACCTACCTATCACAGCTTATTTATAAAGCACTTCTAATAGAAGTACTACACCAGTAATCTGTCTGTACCAGTTGTATAGAGACATTAAAAGAAATTAACAGAAAATAATAGATGCCAGAAACATACCTGTACTTGAATAGAAATTTAATCTATGAGAGCATTAATGGCATCAAGATGAAAATTGAAACTATCAGGGTGCTCAAAGACTATAGGAGAGAGAATTTAATGACCTTTAGGAATAGAGTAATTTCCTAAACAAACTTAAACAACTACAAACTCTTTAGGAAACTTATTATTTCAACTACACTATAATTCAGACTTTTTTAACATTATAAGAAATGAAAAATGAGATCCAAGATCTGGGGGAGAAATATAATATACAAAATTGTGACCTTTGGTACTCAAACTATCCTAAGAATGCCCATATACTATGTAAGAATAAAAACCAAAAGCTTGAACAGAACACGTAGAACAAATGCAAAACATAACTTGTAGGAGGGAAAAGCCCAATGACTAAATATGAAAAAATTTTCAATTTCTGACTGCTAATTAAAATCACATTGAATTTCATCTTTAGTTTTTGAAATTGACAAAATAATATCTAACAATACTATTTCTGGGCATTAGCAAAAATAGGAATCCATACAGAGCTGATAGAATTTCAAATTAGTAATTTTACAAATTAGCAAATACTTTGTCAGTATGTATTAAATAAAAGATACACTGTTACCTTGTAATGCAACTCTAGGTGTATATCACAATATAAATTTTACTTAAGTATATAAATAATCATAACAACACTAGAATTTTCAACATGCTTTTACAGTAAAATACTGGGAAAATCTAAATGATTATCATAAAGATTATTGACTAAAACATAATGGTATGCATAAAACGGATGCTATTGAACTATACATGTCAATATAGATTAACCTCATATATATATATATATATATATATATATATAAAATTGGAAGCCTAATTCAAGTCACATATACCTATTTAAAGTATGAGTAGTATTTGGATGTAGTTTTAAAAACACTAAAATAATACTATATCCATAAGTGCATATATAAAATAAATGTGCATAGTTTGTGCTCTAATTATAAATGACAAATTTATAAAAACAGTTCTTCAAAGATTAAGGAGATATATATATATATAGTGGTTCAGGTGAAATTTCAGTTATTTTATTCCAATAAATATGTAATACAAATATGCTAATGTTGATTTGTTAAAATTAGAAAATGTAGAGAATAACATTCTCTGAATTCTGAATGATTTATATGTTTTATAATTTCAATTACTAATTTTTATCATTTTTAATGTAATAAAATGCACAAAACTTAATATTAATCAATCATCTTTCTATATAGTTCACTAGCGTCATTTATGTTCACATTGCTGTACAGCAATCTCTAGAAAATTTTTTTCATATTACAATACTTAAACTCTCTACCTATTAAACTACTCCCCATTTCTCCCTACTTTGTGCTCCTGGTAAGCACCATTGCACTTTCTGTTTCTGTAATTTTCACTACTTTAGGTACTTAATATAAATAAAATTACAGTATTTGTGTGAATGGCTTATTCATTTAGTGTAATTTCCTCAAGGTTCATCCACCAAAAAGCCATCAAAATATAAGATATTAATAAAGTCCAATTGTAACAAAATGCAGAAAAATAGACATTCTACTTGTTTGTTCAAGCTTGTTCATTACAGCAATGTTAGCTAATTTTTCAAAACCACAAAATACCTGTCTTTGAACAAAGGCTAAATAAATTATTTCATGTTATAAAGGCAAAGTGGCTATAAAATGAATGATAAGCTATATTAACATATACATATACACATACGAAAATTGCTTAGTCTCATTGCTACAAAAGATAACTCATTTACTCATTTAATCATACTCCTGACAAATAACACAAAATGACATATGTCTACGCATATGAGGATATGATAACACTAATGGGTTTGGGAATTATACACACTTCTCTCTTGACAGTGGTAGGATCCAGGCCTGGGCACTGGACTGGGGAGAGTATGTCACAGTGATTTCTATGGTTTGTAGTGTCTACCTTATAGATAAAATGCATTACAACTCCTTTTTACCATAATTTGAATAAAAATTTAGCTAGATCTATTCTGTGTGGTATTTCCAATATTATGAGAAGCACTACTCTTTCCTTCCATCTGTTAAGAAATATTAATCACAGAAAGGTATTACTCCCCAGAAAGTTTTACATTCATATGACCTTTGTTAATGAGGAGGTAAAAAACACTCAGGTACTTTGTAGTTTCTGAGTTATACATCTTGTGTGTAAGTCAATAGTCTCCATATTAATATTTATTCAAAATTCAAGCACTACATAAAATCCTTTCTGTGAATTTCAGTATAGACATCCTTAGCTTGATCTCCACTCTCAGACTTTCTTACCTCATTTGTCATATATCACATAATAAATATTGGTTATCATTCAGTGGGATTTCAGCTAGGGGCTAAATTTGAGATGTATTAGTATAAAATAAAAACAAATTGTAACAGTTATGACTGAATTTATGATATTAAAAAATAATTATTCTGCATGCTATATTCCTGAATATTTTATGTGTGCAAAAGAAAATACAATTTTTCTATTAGTCAGTCATCCTACCTAACCTTTAATTAATAGAAGTTATATTTCTAAGTTTATATGTTATATATGTAATTTTTAAAGTAAAGACATATACATATATATATGAAAGGAAAGAACTGTATAACACTTTCCAGCTTATATGAAAAAAGACAAGTGAAAATTTAATTAACTGTACAAGTCATACATTTGTCAAACATAGTAATTAAAACAATTACCCTTTCAATAGTCCCTTGTATGGAATAGTAGGTGTTGGTTATCTTGGAATGAAGTGAATTTATATAAAAATAAAAGTCTGACTGGCTGGTAACATTTGCATTCTATCTGACCTTATCTTTTTCTAATGTTGAAATTCCAATCAAATTCTCCTAAATTGTGACTTTTTAAGTCACTATCCAGAGAAATCAGGAGAATATTTATTTTCTAATGTCTAATTTACATAATATGCTAACCTATGCTTCAGAGACTAATGACATTGTGTAAATAATTCATTGGGTCAGACTCTGCTCATTGCCCATTCGGTATCAATTCTTCCTTTCCATCTAAAATACTGTACTCAGTTTCCCTCCCACACATCTGGGTGTGACTGTGTGGTTGAGTTCTAGTTAATGAAATTTAAAAACATGGTCATAAGTCATTTGCTAATGAGATTAAAGAACATGTGTTTGTAAAGATTCTAGGAATACTTGACAATCAGAAAATGTGCACTTCTGCCTTTCTTCCTTCTGTGATGGATAACTTTATGGGTCATCTTAACTGGACTACATGGTGCCCAGTCAAACAGTGTTCTTGGTCATTCTGAAAGGATATTTTTTGGATGACATTAATATTTTAATAGGTAAAGTACAGTAGATTCCCTTTAAAATGTGGACAAATCTCTTCTTATCAGTTGATAGCCTGACTAGAACAACAATAACAAAAAAACCCTGATGCTCTTTTGAGGAACGGAAAAGAAACCAGTAGACCACCTGCAAATTTTATCTGCACCAAGGTTCTCTTGGTTCTTCAGTTTGAATAGTACATCTTCCCACTAAAATTTTTAATTCATGATGGCATTGTTGATACTCTAACCATCCCTAGACTGCCTGAATTTATACCTGTTATATGAGAAAAACAAATTCCTACTGGTTTCAGCTAAACTAACCTAGTTTTCTATGGCATATGAACAAATGCGATTCTAAGCCTTATCACTGAAGATATGTGAAAGCATAGATTCATAAGAATTCACAAACATTTATTACTGAAGATAGGTACAGTTTGTTCTCAAGAGTGCCCAAGAACCATTTTGAGCTTTGAGGGATTTTTAGTAGTATTCAGTATTATTCCTTCATTCAGTAGTATTTTATTAAACCATTTTGTACTCTTGGGTTAAGCACAGAAGGACATACATGTAAAGTTAACTTCACCTTACAGTAAGCAAAAGAAATTTGCTTTTAATCTCAATGATGACATCAGTCCTAATAAAAACTCTACAATGCTTTACAACTTTTGTAAAATAAATCAATTGACCAGTGTAAAGGCTGGTTCATAAAACCTTTGTAGTTCATAAGACCGTTGAATTATGGCTCTAGTGCTATTATAGTTTTTGATAAGATTCTTTGTCTAATAATTTATCAATCAAACATAATCAATTTTGAAGAAAATCATGTCCTTTCTGAGACTGTATGACTTCTAACTCATCCATGAAGTTTTCCTCTCATCCAAAGATGTTTTGAACTTATTTTTCCTTTTGAAAATTTTGTTCTTGATTAAATCTTGGACATATGGTTATTATCATTCTGTAAAAAAATGTGTATTTTGTTCTTTCCAATATATTCTATAACAGGTTATTTTCTTCTGGTACATTTTTGTGTCTTTATTTGATTTATTAAAAATATTTATCTATTTTTCTGGAAGAAATATTTGTGACCTAGATTAAAATGTCTGTCTATCTGTCTGTCTGGACTATCTATCTATTCATTCGTAACTTAGTAAGATAATATCAAGCATATCTTCCAGTAACATTATTATGGGAGTATGGACCAGAGACATGTATAAGATCAAGGGGCAGACATAAGGAACTTTTGGGACCCACAAGCCCAAAAACCCCACCCCCACTCCAGAGCTCCAGAGTGCATAGTTAGAGATTAAAAGATAGCCTACAGGGTGACAAGTCCAAATAGGATCAAAACACATTGCCTCAAGGAATGTATGCCCTGGGCCTCATCTGGTCCATACTCCAATTTATTACTTAGATTGGCCCTAAGGTCAGTCATGCAGCAGACCACTCTCATTACCCTGTCCTTCCCCTGTCCCCTACATGAATTCCTGCATAGGTGTTCTTCTTTTGTCCTTTATCCTTGTTTCCTAATTCTATAAATAAAAAGCCATAGAAGATTCAACTCAGGGTTATCTTTCTTCCTGAGACTCTCATGCTGAGGGATCTTGGTTAAAGCAGCCCTTCTGGGCCTTCTTAAAAGTTCAACTAGATATGGATTTCAAGTAATCTCTCATCTTTTGTACCGCACCATGCTCGTTATCTGACACATTATGAAAAGAAAATAATAATAATGATAATGTCAACAATAATAAGTATGAATTATTTCCAGGTTTTTATTTTATATTTGTGCACATTCTCTTCATTTAATCTTAAAAATTCCTTTTATACCCACTTGACAGAAGATTTGGGAAGCATCAAATGTTTTCCCAAAAGCCAAAGAGCTATAATCACTTTTTATGAGATAACATTCACTTAAAAACCACACAGGCCTATCTGTACTCCAAAAACTTGTCAAATAATAGATCATCAAATCTTGCTGTGAAATAGTAATCAAAAGCTGGGAATTCTGCCATAATTTGGATGCAGTTTTTGCCCCAAAGTTTTATGTGTTGGAAGTTTTGCCCCTTGTGAAGTGATATTGGAAGTGACAGAAACTTTAAGAGGTGGAATCTAATGGGGAGGTTTCAGGTCATCTGCAGCATGGTTTATGAAGGGACTTTGTCTCCTGCTTTTAGGAGAGAAGTTGTCACAACAGACTCAGACTTATCTTTGAGTGGCTTGTCTATGGCTTCTTGTCTGTCTGTGATTCATTGATCCCTCACGTGCTCCTGCCATGACATTGCCACTGAGCCCACACTAGAAGTAGAATCAATGAGGCTGTCTCATTTTTGCCTCAAACTGGAAGCCAAATAAACTTTTCTTTATAAAATTATAAAACTTCAGTTTTTTATAGTAGCAATGTTACTGATACAATTTACAATGATTATTCAACATTTTACATATGATTAAAATTACTTATGGTAAAATTTAGACATCACAGACACTGATTCTCATGTTCCAAACTTGGCCCCAGTAGGTTGAGAACACCTATCCATCCACATTTACTGAACTCTGGTCAAGTAACTTACTTGAATGTAGCACGTTCAAGCAGAATTTCTGAATGTAGTTGCTACAATTCAGCCTCTTGCTGCTCTCTTCTGATGATAAATTACATACATTAAAAAAAGACACTTTTCTACACTTGGATTCTGAAGTGAAAAAACATGGAAAAGCACTAAGAAGTGCCAAGAAGAGCTAAGCAGCTGCTGACATATAACAGGAAAAGATGCCTGTTGTTCTAAACACTGAGATGAAGGGCGTTTCAGTATGTAGGAAAGTAAACTAAGACAGCATGGATGTCTCAGGACACTTTACCAAAGAATTTTGCACCTGAACCACATTATTTTGACATTTGCCAAGCAACTTTGGCATTTTTCAATTGGCACATGACGAGGAAACATCCAAGAAAAAATTCTAGAACATTTATTACTTTTCTTCAAGTAAAAATATAATATATTGGTATTGTTTACATCTCACAAAGTTTCTTCTTGATATGAACTTAAGGGAGGATTTTGTCTCTGATTTCAGTGGCAAATAATTGTGCTTCTCCTGACCAAATCATATCTTATGCCAGCTAATGAGTTTGCAATGAATCAGATAACTGAATAACTCTTTAACTCTTTCTCTGGCTTCTAAGAAGCAGTTTTAGAACTCCAGAAAGCCATTTTGGATACTAAACTTACAAATTATCTCATTCTGTTTTTTTAAAATACTCATTCTTACTTTTGTTCATTTAAATTAACCTTGTCCTATTAAATTGGGAAATAGATCTTTTCATAAATGCCGATTGAAACAAAGTTATTAAAATAAGTACATTAAAAAAATAAGGAAATAACCAGCTCAAAGAAATAATTATAATGATCATACTTCATTTGGAATAGGAAAATAAGAAAAAGGGATAAATCAAATCGTATGTGTGGATCAATAACATGCATATGCATAAAGCAAAAAATTTCCTCTACTAGAACCATAGTCTGAAATCTGACAGCATTAATATCACATGAAAAGTTGATAGATATGAAGAAATATGGACCCCCCATCTTCAGACCTATATGATAGGAATTGCAACTTGCTCCATAAATTCTCGTGTGTTTCCAGCTTACATCGACTGAAGTTTGTAAAGAAGTCTCACTGAATGTTGGCCACTGCTTCTCATCATATGAACAAAACAGTCACTATGGAATAAACAGGTGCATTATTGGGCATAAGAAAGAGGTTATCTGATGCGATGGACCAAACATGACAAAATTGTAACTTGACACAAAGGGAAAATACAATAAACTTTCAGTAGACAGTAACTGATTGATAGTTACTACTTACAAGGTAAAGGTGCCATTTTGTGTGTTTTACAAGTATTATTTCACTGAATCTTTACATAGGGTAAGTGTTGGATTCCATCAAGTGTAACACCAGTTCTATAAAATGAAAAACAAAGATTAAGTGATCTTTCTAAAAATTACACAATTTGTGGAAATTTTGATTCAGAAGTGCTACACACTTTACCCGAGCATATAAAAACTTATGGGGTCTTCTTAAATAACAAGAATAAGTGAATTTCTGTCAGTTATAGATATCTTTCTTCCACTTATTCTTGGAGAATCAGATCTTTAATAGTATGTAAAAAGCGTGCACATTTCAGAAATTAAAAGCACATTATTTGCATATTTTAAAGGGAAGAAAACAATTTCAGGGCCCACTTACATTACAATTTTGCTTTGGATTTTTAGACTATGTACTAAGGTTTTTGGACTTCTATTTAGGTATTTATCTTATAGCTGTCAAATAAGATACTATAAGTATAAAAAAGATTCTTCTCAAAATATTCAAATCTTAATATAGTAGTACTACTTTATTAGAGGCTCTGATGCCTGAATATTCAATCTACTCTTACTCTTGTTAATAGTTAACAAGATATTTTATAAGATGATGGAGATTAAATCTCCTTGCATTATAATTCAAAAAAGAAGATACTCTACTATAACACATCCCAGAGTATATTAATAAAAATCCTTTAACAATAGACTCTAAAACTAGCCTTGTAAAAGGAAGAAAGATTTTAACACATGCCAGTATAAGCCGAATGTATTGAAACATGCAAAGTAACAGCTGCATACAGACGATATTTCATTGCATGCATTATGTGGTTTCAAAGCACTTAATTGCATACACAACCACGAGTTCTGTTCTTTACCCTTTTTCCTTGTCATTTCTTTAAAATTTTATTTTATTGGTACATTTTAGGTATGCAATATAAAGACATTGATCATTGGAAATTTGCACCCTTACATAATTTCTCTTGGTTCTTATTTTTCCCCCTTCCCCTGCCCTCCCTTCAGCCCCTCCATCCCTCTCTATTTACAGATATTTTGTTTCCATTTATTCATTTTCTCATATTAATTCCATTCCCTTTTTTCCTTTCCCCTACCCCTCCCACTTCCTCTTCCCCTTTGCTCCTTTTTCTTCCTATTTCACATTATTTATTATAACTTTTAGTCCTTATTTACACTTTCAATTTCTCACACCAGAGAAACTATTTGGTATTTACAAATGTGTGTCCTATTTATTTCACTTAAGAGTAACTCTTCAATGTGCATCCATTTAGCAATAAATATTTCTAATTTCTCATTTTTTATGGCTGAGTAGTACTCCATTTATATTAAAGCACATTTTCTTTATCCAGTCTCCAGTTGACAAGCATTTGGGCTGTTTCCAAGACTTACCTATTACAAACTGTGCTGCTATGAACATGGATGCATATATATCACTGTGGTATGATTCTTTTAATTCTTCGGTGAAGATTCCTAGCAGGGGAATAGCTGGGTCAAATGGGACTTCCAGTCCTAGTTCTTTGAGGTATCTCCATATTGATTTCCACAGTGGTTGCACCAGTCTACACTCCCACCAGCAGTGGAGCAGGGTTCCTCTTTCCTCACAGCCACACCAGCATTTGTTGTTGGTTGATTTCATGATAGCAGCCATTCTTTCTGAGGTGAGGTGGAATCTCAGCATTGTTTTCATTTGCATCTCTCCAATGACCTTTAATGTTGAACATTTTTTCTTATGTTTATTTGCTATTTCTACTTCTTTGTCTGAGAAATGTCTGTTCATTTCAGGTGCCCATTTTTGGATTGAGACTTTAAATTTGAGAGGTCTGATTTTTTTAAGTTCTTTGTACATTCTAGACAGTCGACCTTTGTCTGCGGAACAGCTGGTAAAAATTTTTTCCAACATTGTGGATTATCTCTTCACACTGTTAGTGGTTTCTCTTGCTGTGCAGAAGCTTTTCAGTAAGAAGAGACCCACTTGTTGATTGTTTGTGCTAGTTCACGGGCAACTGAGTTTTCATTCATCAAATCTTTTCCTACACCAATGTCTTCATGAATTCTTCCTAAACTCTCTTCCAGGTGGTTCAGCATTTCTGTTTTAATATTTAGATGTTTAATCCATTTCAATTTTAGTTTACTGCATGTGACAGATACAGGTCTAGTTTTAGTCTTTGGCAAGTTGAAACCCAATTTTCCCAGCACCATATATTAAAGAGGCTATCTTTCCTCTAGTGAGGTTTTCAGCTTCTTTGTCGAAGAAGAGGTGGCTGAGTGTATCCAGAGTTATTTCTGCATCTTCTAATCTGTTCCACTGGTCCTCAGGTTTGTTTCTTTGCCAGTACAATGCTGTTTCTCTCATAGTAGCTTTGTAGTATGGTTTCAAATTGGGGGTTGTAGTAACCCTGCCATGTCTCTGTTACCTAGAATTGCTTTTGCTATTCTGGGTCTCTTTCTGTTCCAAATGAACTTTTGGATTGTTTTCTCAAGGTCCATGAAGTATGCTGCTGGGATTTCAATTGGGATTGCACTGAATCTATACAGCAGTATGGCCATTTTCAATATGTTGATCCTCTCTACCCAGGAGCAAGGGATGTCTTTCCATTTTCTGATATCATCTTCAATCTCTCTTTACAGAGTGCTATAGTTTTCAAAGAGGTCTTTGATTTCTTTTGTTAGTTTGATTCCTACATATTTCAGTTTTTTTGATACTATTGTGAAAGGAATTATTTGCCCTATTTCTCTCTCAGTGAGTCTGTTATTCACGTAGAGAAAATATATTGATTTTTGTGTGTTGACCTTGTAACCAGCTACTTGACTGAATTTGGTTATTAAGTCTAGAAGACTTTTGGTGGAGTTCTTGGGGTTTTCTATGCAGACTATCATGTCATCTGCAAATAATGACAATTTGACTTCTTCATTTTCTATCTTTATTCCCTTTAGTTCTTTCTCTTGTCTAATTGTCATGGCTAATGTTTCCAAAACTATATTGAACAGGAGTCGTGATAGTGGACATCTGTGTCTTGTTCCTGATTATAGTGTGAAGGATACCAGTTTTTGACCATTTAGTATGATAGTGACTCTTTGTTTTTCATACATGGCTTTTATCAGATTGAGGTAGAGACTCTCTTCCAATTTTTTGCAGGGTTTTTATCATTAATATGTGTTGGATTTTGTCAAATGTTTTTTCTGCATCTATTGAGATGATCATATGGTTTTGATCCTTGGCTCTATTGATATAGTGTATGACATTGATTGATTTGCATATGTTGAACCACCCCTACATCCCTGGGATGAATCCCTCTTGGTCAGGATGTATGCTCTTCTTGATGATCTTCTGCTTTCTCTTTGCCAGTGTCTTATTAAGGATTTTTGCATCTATGTTCATTAGTGAGATTGGCCTATAGTTCTTTTTTTCAATTGGGTCTTTCTCTGCTTTGAGGATCAAGGTGATGCTTGCTTCCAGCAATGAATTCAGGAATATTGCTTCCCTTGCAATTTCATTGAAGATTTTAAACATTAGTGGCAGTAGTTCCTCTCTAAATGTCTTGTAGAATTCAGCAGTGAACCCATCAGAACCCTGGCATTTCTTAGTTGGTAAGTTTTTAATTACGTTTTCAATTTCATTGGTTGATATTGGGTTGTTTAGAATTTTTAGGTCTTCTTTGTTCAACTTTGGTAATTCATACATATGCAAGAATCTGTCCATTTCTTCTGTGTTTTCCATCTTAATGTCGTAAGGGTTCTCAAAGTAGGTATTGATGAGCCTCTGGATTTCTGCTGGGTCTGTTGTAATTTCATCCTTTTCATTCCTAATTACATGGATTTGGGCCTTTTCTTTTCTTTTTCTGATAAAGTTGGCTAAGGGTTTGTCAAGTTTGTTTATTCTTTTGAAGAACGAACTCTTGGCTTCATTGATTTTTTTGTATTGTTTTCTTAGTCTCCATTGCATTGATTTCTGCCCTGATCTTTATAATTTCCTACTTGTAGGAGCTTTGCATTTGTCCTGCTCTTTTTTTCAGTTGCTTGAGGTTCAGCATAAGGTTTCTTAATTGGGCTTCATCTGTTTTCCTAATATGCGTATTCACTGCTATCAATTACCCTCATAAGATTGCTTTCATTGTGTCACATAGATTCCGATATGTTGTATTGTCATTTAGTTGAAGGAACTGTCTGATTTCTTCTTTAATTTCCTCTGTAACCCATCGGTTATTCAGAAGTGTGTTGTTCAATTTCCATGTGTTTATGAAATTCTTGTGATTTCTTTTGCTATTGATCTCCAATTTCAAAGCACTATGGTCTGATAATATACAGTGGATAACTTCAATTCCTTTTCACTTACCTAAATATGTTCTATGAACAAGTACGAAGTCTATTTTAAAGAATAACCTGTGTGCAGCTGTAAAGAATGTGTATTCTGATTTTGTGATGTGGAACTTAACTCTGTTAAGTTCATTTGTTCAAGAATTTGATTGAGTTCTAGTATTTTTTTGCTTTTTCTGTCTAGTTGATTTATCTATTTGTGACAGTGGGGTATTGAGTTCCCCCACTATTACTGAATTAGTGCTTATATGATTTTTTATGTCTATTAGTATTTGTTTTATATAGTTGGGCGCACTAGTGTTTGGTGCATAGATATTTATGATTGTCATCTCTTCTTCTTGTTTTGTTCCCTTTACAAGGATATAATGTCCTTCTTTTTCTCTCTTAATTGGTATGGGCTGGAAATCCACTTGATCTGCAAAGAGGATAGCTACTCCTGCTTTTGTTCATGTTCCTGTCCCATGGAGTATTGTTTTCCATTCTTTAACTTTCAGTCTGTGAGTTTCTTTTTGAATTGTCTTTCTTGTAAGCATATTTTTGAATCTTGCTTCTTGACCCATTCAGCCAGTCTATTTCTTTTGATTGGTGTGTTAAGACCATTAGCATTGATGGTTATAACCAATATGTATTGACGTATCATTTTCATGACTTTTCCTTTTTGTTGGATTCTCCCCCTTTGTGTTTAATTTCTTGTCCTGCCCAGTGAATTCATTCTGCTGGAATTCCTGTGGTTGTGATCCTCACTGTCTTTTCCTAGATTTTGCCTAAAAATTTTGGAGTGCTGATTTGGTATTCATGAAGTTCCTAAGGTGCTCTTTGTCATGGAAGTATCTTATTTCCCCATCAATTTTGAAGGATAGTTTTGCAGGGTATATCAATCTGAGTTGCAGACTGTTTTCCTTTAGGGCTTGCATTACATCACTCCAAGCTCTTCTTGCCTTAAGGGTTTATATTGAGAAGTCTGCTGTGATTCTGATGGGCTCTCCTTTGTATGTGATTTGTTCCTTTTCTCTAACTGCTTATAGAACTTTGTTGTTCTGTTGAGTTTCTGGAACCTTAACAATTATATGCCTATGTGTAGATTTTTTTTATCATGAATAGTTGGAGTCCTGTATGCCTCACTTACTGGTATGTCAAGTTCTGTTCCCCTGCTTGGAAGTTTTCTGCTATCACTTCTGTGAACAGATTTTTTATGCCATCTGCACTCTCTCCTGTTTCTTCATTGACTCCAATCAGTCATGTTATTCTTCTTTGCATCATCTAGTAGCTGCTGGATTGATTTCCCATGGTCCCTCAAAATTTTAAAGCAATTTTTCTTTCCTTGGTCACTAATTGCAGTCTTATCTTCTATATGTGAAATTCTGTCCTCACATTGGCTCATTCTGCTTTGTAGACTTTCAGTGGAGTTTTTAATCTCCTGGAAATCTGTTTGCATCTGTTTTATGGATTCCATTTTTTTTTCTTATGTTGGGATTCCATCATGTTCATCAGCTCCTCTACTTTTAAATCTGTATCCTCTCTAGATTTATTCATCATTTCTTGCACTATGGGCACAATCTCTGTTGTTATGAGAGAAATTATTTCTGATTTCATTTTTTCCAGATCCTCTTTTGTTGCTAGTTCAGGTAGTACAGGTGGTTGAGTATCAGTCTTCCATCTTGTTTCCCTTTGGGGTTGCTGTAGGTGACCTGGAACTCTGCTTCTAAGGCTTATTTATGTGTCTTCGCATTTGGACTGGTGGGGGGGGGTTGCTGCTGGCACTCACGTGGCTCACCTTCTCTGTGCTGGGAGTGGTGGTAGGTTGGCCCAGGATCCTCCTACTCTGCACTAGGAACTGTGGCACGTTGACCCTGAAGCCTTTTCCTCTGTGCTGGGAGCTGTAGCATTTCTACCCAGAAGCCTCCTCTGTGCCTGGAGTGGTGGTAGGTTGGCCTAAAAGCCTCCTACTCTGCACTCTGAGCTGAGCTACATTGACCTAGAAGCCTCCTCCTCTGTGCTGGCAGCTGGAGCACATCAACCTGAAAGCCTCCTATGCAGTGGGAGCAGCGGTAGGCTGGCCTAGAAGTCCCCTACTCGGCTTTTTTGGTCATTTAAATTGAATTGTCAGTATAACAAAAACATTTGATAGCAAAATTTAATGCATATCTTTATTTATATACTTGTTTTCTCAAAGTAGAATTGTTATATAAATGACATGTAAATGCCTACATCTTTTAATTCATTGCCAAATCAAACTCCAGAAACTACATAAAATATCACTTCTACACCATGATGTTTGAGAGCTTTAACCCCCCCTTACTCCTTTATAATCTTTAGTAATCTTTAATTTAAAAAAAAATTAACAATTTTACAAGCAAAACATCATTTGAAGTTTTTCATTTCTTTGGTTTTTAATAAAGCCATTCATACACATCTTGAACAATTTTATTTTCCTTTTCTTAATTGTTGAATAAACAAACATATGTTAATTGATCTATATGGATAGTTTTAGAACATATGTATTAAAATATTTCCCAGTCATCTTTCATTTTATTTTGTTCATATAAATTTATTTTAATCTTTTTACAGATGTATGGCATAAATGCTATCAGGGGCAAAATATTAACTGTATAACCTAATGAATTCTTGCCCAACCAAACTGTAAACCCAGTTAATACAACAATGTAATCACTATAGAATATTGAAGTCAATCCTGAAATTTCTGTCATTCTTCCCCAACCAAGGCAGATTTTTAATTTTATATATGATTAAAGTATATGTTATTTGTTCATTTGTAGGGGGAACTTATGCTCAACTTTTTATCTTGAGAATCATTAATGTTATTGCTTGTGGGCATTTCTGCAATTAATTTGTAATATATGATGAAAAAGACTTTAAGTACTGGAAAGCTGTTAAATGCGCAAAGTCACACATGATTTCTATAATTCTAACTTTCATACAAAAGTTCAAATGTCATCATTTGTAGCAAATACTCCTTGAATAGATAGGCTCACTCAGTGCACATCTTATGGAAACATTATACTTTAAGCTTTCACATTCCAGTTTATGATTTGTCCTAAACTAGATTTTGTATGCCTTGAGATATCCAATATGAATTTTAAGAACAATTTATTGAATATGATTTATTTTCCCTACTGAAGTATGTGGCACCATCCCTCCCTCCTTCCTTTCTCCCTTCCTTCCTTCTTTTCATTCTTTCCTATTTTTGTTTTGTTTGCCCTTTTTGGGACTAAAAGCAGGGCTTTCTCACTGAGACACAACCCTTCCCCCTTTTTGTTGGATATGGTCTCATTAAGACACAAAGTTGTCCAAGCTGGACTTGAAATTGTGATCTTCCTGCCTCAGCCTCCCAGAGTGCTGGATTTACAGACCTGCATGATTGTATTCAGCTTTGAAACTCTATTTCTAATAATATCAGACAACAATGTCAGTGTGGATCTGTCTCTGAACTCTCAATCAGTCTACTTGTCTTTCCTTAGAGCAATGTTCTCAATTATGTTCACTCTATAGTATTTCTTAAAAGCTAGTAGTTTATCTAGTAGTTTTGTCTTGGTTAGATTGGCTTGGGTGTTGCAAACCCATTAGATTGAAATGAGAAAAGGTAAGATGAGTTGACTAATATGAGATGGTTTTCATACATCACATGCATAAGAATTCCTATGTGCATATGAATCTGAGGTAGTGGAGATGGAATGAAGAGGAAAATAAAGGGTTAAGGGAATAATAATGATAAAATTTTTAAATGATATTTACTACTGACAGCATGATTATTGCAATTTTGTCAAGCTTATTTATTAAATATGCATTAAATTTAAAATTAAAAGAGTAATAAACAACTATATTTATGTTTTCAAAAGTATGTCTCAAAGAGATAGAATCCTTCAATTCTAAATATCTATGGGCACAGCTGCAATCTGACTTCTTCATTCCTGGCATTCAGGTTGCTATAACTGATTGGCTCTATGATATGACATAGAGAAATAAATTGTAAATTACTGCACGGTTAAGATCATGTGTCTAAGCATGCCATTATACTCTTTGGCAAGAGACACATAAATGTTAATCATCACTTCCAGTTTTCCAAGCAAAAGATCAAAATACAAAAAATATTATTATATATTTATAAGTAACATCACAGAAGTTTTCTTCAGGATGGTGGAGGTAAACATAGCCAATCCATGTTTTTCTCTGCCAATGTTTATTTATTTGTCAGTTGGTTCTCTCCAGTCAGAAAGGTAATTGGCATAAAAATGAGGAAATGGAGATAAATATTCCAAATTCTATGCCTTTTGCATGTTTAATGAAACTAAAACACTTGAAAGAATGCATCCTGAAAGGATCTGTTGTGACTTCACCTTTTTCATTCTTAATTGCATGTATTTCTGCCTTTTCTTTCCTTTTTTTGATAAGATAGGCTAAAGGTTAATTGATTTTATTTTTTCTTCAAAATACCAACACTTTGATTCATTGATTTTTTTTGTATTGTTCTCTTAGTCTACATTGAATTGATTTCTGCCCTGATCTTTTTAATTTCCTCCCTTGTACAAGCTTTGGATTCATTATGCTCTTCTTTTTCTAGGAGCTTAAGGTTCTGCATTAGATTATTTATCCGAGTTTTCTCTGTTTTCCTAATATGAACATTCACTGCTATGAATTTTCCACATAGAGCTGCTTTTATTGTGTCCCATAGATTTCTGTATGTTGTACTGGCATTTTCATTAACTTGTAGAAACTGTTTAATTTCTTCTTTAATTACTTCTGTGACCCATTGGTTGTTCAAGAGGGTTTTATTCAGTTTCCAAGTGTTTGTTGGGGTTTTGCGGTTTCTTATGTTATTGATCACCAATTTTATTGCACTACTGTCTGATAATATACAGGGGGTAACTTCAGTTCTTTTACATTTACTGAGACATGTCCTATGAGCTAGCATGTGGTCTATTCTGGAGAATGACCAGTGTGCAGCCGAAAAGCATGTGTATTCTGATTTTGTGTTGTGGAACACTGTGCAAACATCTATTAAGTCCATTTGTTCAATAGTTTGGTTCAGTTCTAGAATTTCCTTGTTAACTTTTTCTCTAGATGATCTGTCTATTTGTGATAGTTGGGTATTGAGGTCCCTCACTACAATTGTGTTAGTGTTTATTTGGTTTTTCATGTCTATTGGTATTTGTTTTGTATAGTTGGGGACATTTGTATTTGGTGCATATATATTTAGAATTGTCATCTCTTCCTCTTGGATTGTTCCCTTCACAAGGATGTAGTGACCATCTTTGTCTCTTTTAATTAGTTTTGGTTTGAAATCTACTTTGTCTGCAAATAAGATTGCTACCCCTGCTTTCTTCTGGGTTCCTGTGGTGTGGAGAACTGTTTTCCATCCTTTTACTTTCAGTCTATGAGTTTCTTTTTGAGTTAGGTGTGTTTCTTGTATACAGCGTATTGTTGCATTTCACTTCTTAATCCATTCTGCCAGTCTATTTCTTTTGATTGGTGAATTGAGGCCATTAACATTGAGGGTTATAATTGATAGATATTGATTTATCCTTGTCATGCTGTTTTACTTTTGTTGGCCCTTTTATTTCTTTTTTTTTTCCCCTTTCCCATTAGTGTCTTACCTTGCCTGGTGGCTACCCTCTGCTGGACCTCATGGCATTGTGGCCTTCATTGCTTTTTCTAGGATATTGTTTAGAATTGCTTGTAGTGCTGGTTTGGTGTTCATGAAATTTCTCAGGTGTTCTTTGTCATGGAAGTATCTAATTTTCCCATCGATTTTGAAAGATAATTTTGCAGGATACAACAGTCTAGGTTGGAAGTTATTTTGTTTTAGGGCTTGAAATACTTCAGGCTCTCATTGATTTGAGGGTTTGTGTTGAGAAGTCTGCCATGATTCTGATGGGCTTTCCTTTGTAGGTGATTTGTTTCTTTTCTCTAACTGCTTGTAGGATTTTGTTTTTCTGTTGGGTTTCTGGGATCTTGACTATTATGTGTCTAGATGTAGATTTTTTTTGATCATGGCTAGTTGGAGTTCTATATGCCTCACTTACCTGTATGTCCAATTCTCTACCTCTGTCTGGGAAGTTTTCCACTATTACTTCTGTGAACAGTTTTTGTATGTCAATTGTGCTTTCTCCTGTTTTTTCATGGACTCCTATCAGTCTTATGTTATTCTTCTTTGCATCATCTAGCAGTTGTTGGATTGATTTCTCATGGTCCCTTACTATTTTTAAGAAATCTCTATTTTCATGGTCTCTAACCGTGATCCTGTCTTCTATATCTGATATTCTATCTTCAGATTCCCTTAATCTGCTCTGGATACTTTCAATGGAGTTTTTCATCTCCTGAATGTCTGTTTGAATCTGTTTCATGGATTCCATTTCTTTCTTATGTTGGGCGATCATAGTTTCCATTTCTTTCTTATGCTGGGTATTCATGGCTTAAAGGATGTTTCTGAGCTCCTTTATTTTTTCACCTGTTTCTGTTCTAGAGCCTCTAATCATGTCTTTCACTCTGCTCAACATCTCTGCGGATATCTGGGAGATTATTTCTGTTTGAATTTTTCTAGAGCCTCATTCATCTGTTTTGTTACTTTCTGTGCTATCAGTTCAGGGTATCCAGGTGGTTGGTTATGGGACTTTTCCATCTCATTTCCCCCAGGATTTACCCTTGGTTGGGTAGAACTCTGAGTTTGTGCCTTGTTTAAATGTCTTCTCATTTTTGTTTTTGGCACTGTCCTTGGTTTAACTCCTGGGTTGATAGTTTGAAATTGCTTATTGTAGGTATCTTTGTTGCTTGTAATTAGAACCCTTATGGAATGATTGCTTCTCAGAGTTGTCTTCCAGATATAGCTGGTCTTTAAGTTTTGAGTCTTTAATAACTCTAAGGCTATCTCATTTTCCTTATACTAGGAAGGTTCATTGACTAGATCAATAACAACACTTTAGCACAAGTGATACAATCAGCAACACCATTGCATCAAGTATATCTTCAAAAATGACATTTTGTGGTAGTTATTAATCTATTACCTTTAGCTGTGTGAATTAAATCAAGATCAAGGAACAATGCAAAATATAGTGAATAAGCTCTTCAATATAACAACTTTACCCTTTGGAATGGGAAGTTAGAAGGGGTTGGGGAGGGAGGGACAGATGGGAAGAAGGATAGAGGAAGGTTAGCAGTGTGGCCAGAGGACACAGGTGAGAAGGAAAAAGAGAATAATAGGAAAATAAAGAACGCTGAATGAGGACCAGAACAGGGGCAAAAAGGGAAGATGAACAATGTGGGAGAGCAAGAGAGTGAGTGTAAGAGAGAGAGAAAGGAAAGAGAAAAGAAAGAAGAAAAGAGAAGGAAAAAAGGAGAGAAAAACAAATATTTGCAAAAAGTAGGAAAAAAAATTAAAGATAAGAGGAGCAAAAGAAAAGAAAAGAGAAAAAAACAAACTAATAATACTAATTTTGGGAATAAAAAATAACCATGAAGATGAAGGGCCTCTTTCAGGGTATGTCTCTGCTGTCACAATAGACAATGTGGGTAGCAGCGTGCAGATAAAATCAATGAGTCTCAGCAAGCTAGTCACAGACCCATGAGATCCAGGCAGATTTCTGGCTACAAGTCCCAAGTTGAGCTCCCTGTCCTCCTGTAGGATTGAACCCTGCAGAGTTGTATTGCAGGTTCCAGCTGCCCTTCCCCTGAAGAAAGACCTGGTTCCGATGGGAGGTGAAGATGACCCCAACTTACCCAGTACCATGGTCTGGTGGTCAGGTGTCCTCTGTGTCTTTGTAGTGTGGAACCAGGTGGCTGTACAGAGAAGAGGCCAGAGGAGCGGGGGTGGGGGTGTGTCCAGTGGATTGCTGCTGGGGCAGGGGCTGATTTGGCATGTTCTGCGTGACTCATGACTTCTGTAGGGCATCCGCAGACCTGCCTGTCTGCAGGGGGCTGATTTGGCATGTTCCACACCACTCGCGACCTCGGTAGGGTGTCCGTAGACCTGAATCGTGGGAAAAACACACCAAGTGTGTTCCATGAAAATACTGTCATATTTTCTATCTATATAGAAGACTGGCTCTTTAGTTCTTACTGCCTGGTTGGCATACAGATGACCATATAGTATCTAGTTCCCATGGAATGAATTGATCTTATCTGTTAGGTTAAGTTTATCCCTAATGGACTCAACATGTTAATACATAGTTCTTCCTGCTTTGGTGAGCAAGGACTGTGAATGACTAGATATCCATATTTCAAATGAAATAACCTTAAAATAGTTAAGCAAGATTTTCACATTCTGAAATGAATTAGTCATTTAACAGTGGAAAGAGAAGAAAGGGAGGGAGATATGGCTATCTCTTGCATATCTAATATTTCAATAGGAAAAAATAAGGCATAGAGCTTCTGAAGGTACATGAAAGCTAAAAGTAAATATGTCATTTAATCATTGAACACTTGTCCTAGTGGAAAACATTTGGGAGTGGAGCTATAACAAATTCTAAAACTCACATGGTTTGATAATCCTAAATGGAATACAACCAGGAGATTGTTTAACTTCTATATGACACACTTTCCTTTTGCTGAGATAAAATTTCTGATACCTGCAATTTAAGGAGAAAAGGTCTGTATTGACCAATGGTTTCAGAGAGTTCAGTTCATGGTTAACTGGCTCCAAGGCAGAAATGGCATGATGCAAGGGTATGGCATAGGAAACCTGTTCAACCCAAGGGAGCCAAGAGTTAAAGAGAAAAGAGCAGAGACAGGGACACAAATATACCCTTGGAGGTCCTATCCCCAGAGAGACACCTCTTCTCAACAGGCCCCTCCTCCTCATAGTCAGCTATGAACTCATCAACAGACTAGTCCACTGATGGGTACAG
Organism: Heterocephalus glaber; assembly: GCF_053883595.1. Classification (NCBI taxonomy): domain Eukaryota; kingdom Metazoa; phylum Chordata; class Mammalia; order Rodentia; family Bathyergidae; genus Heterocephalus; species Heterocephalus glaber. Next base: position 7,315,372 of record NW_028258142.1, on the reverse strand, counting down.
TGCCCATCATCCTACCATGCCCCCAACACCACACACTCAATGCACGAGACTTTGGGGGACATTTTAGTTCTAAATCATAATATTTAGTAGGAGTCTGAATCCCACTTTCACAAGAGCTGCATTCTACCCAATGCTGCATTCCATTTAAACTGTAGATTCTGTTAAATGGTTTTACCAGCCCAACTATGCCATAAAGACTTTGGAGTGAAGACTGGGATGATGAAGAAATGGATTATAGTTCATAATATGAAACAAAAGAGGTCCTCTCTCCTTTTATTAGATAATCTTTCTAAGCCCATTTGAATTACCAAATAAAATCATTAAAAATGACCAAAACAGAACACTATGTTAGGAAGTATTTGACTCTGTTTCAAAAATTCTGTTCTTGCAAACTATCATGCAATGAAGTGGAAAAACAGAATTCTAAGAGACTGCTCTTGGGTCTATAGATTACTAACAGAAGAATGGGTAATAGACATACAATAAAAGCAGGAACTTGCTTCCAAAAATTGAGCTCTGTTAAGAGGATAAATATTGTTTGATTTCTAACCTGATTTATCCAGGTAACATTCCCTAGATGGATCCCTCCTTTAAGATTCTGCAATATTGTTCATACTTTTTTCAACCCCACCCCCTCAAATTGGCCCTGGGTTGGAGCCCCAGAACCCCCCGCACACCCACATACACATTTTAAAAATGGTGTCTCTAATGGGTCTAGGACATAGAAGTATGTGATAAATCCAAGAGTGTTTCTCAGGAGTAATTAAATGATTTTTTTCACATTATTTTTTTTCTTTTTAAAATGTGTTTGAGTTTGTAAAAATTAGTTGACTGTACAATGTATTTTAAAATTGTGTAATAGCTAAATCAACTAATAAATATCTATATTATCTCACACAGTTATTATTAATTTTGCGGTGAAAACAAAAATAACCTAGTTTCAGCAAAACCTGTTATTTAGTCCCTGCTAGCAATCACCTTTATACTCTCTTGGTGAGCTCACATTTAATTCCACATATACCTGAGATTCTACATCTTGTTTATTTAGCTTAACATAATGTCCTACAAGTTCATGTGCTCACAAAAGATAGCATTTCCTCTTTTAAAAAGCTGAATAGTTGGGTCAAATGGAACCTCTAGCCCTAGTTCATTGACATATCTCCATACTGATTTCCACAGTGGTTGCACTAGTCTGCACTCCCACTATCAATTGAGAAGAGTTCCTTTCTCCCCACACACACCCCAGCATTTGTTATTGGTTGATTTCTTGATAGCAGCCATTCTTTCTGGGGTGAGGTGGAATCTCAGTGTTGTTTTCATCTGCGTCTCTCAAAAGACCAGTGATGTTGAACATTTTTTCATATATTTACAAACACCTAATGATAACTGTAAATGTATTGTATACCTAAAATGTACCAATAAAATAATTTAAGCAGGAAAAAAAAGCTGAAAAGATACATCGTGTGTATATGGATATTTTCTCTACTGATTCATCTCTATATAGACACTTACATTGATTCCATGTCTTGGCTATGGTGAATAATGCTGCCATAAAGATTGGAGTACAGATATATTTTTGAGATGTTGATTTCACTTCCTTAAGATATATACTCACCATTTGAATTTCTGCATCATTTGGGAATTCTAGTTTACTTTTTGATGTGTCTCCACATTATTTTCAATATGGTTGTACTAATTTATATTTTTAGTGTACAGCTTTACTTTTCTCCACATACTGGCAGTAAATGTTATGTACTTGATAATGGCATTCAAATAGATATGTGGTGGTATCAATATTGTCTTTTAATTTGAGCTTCCTTGATGATTAATGTTTACCTTTTGGGTAGTGTTAACATTTTAACAGTATTGCATCTTCCAAAGCATGAATGGGGATATCTTCCTCATCATTCTATTTATTTCCATCATCTTCAATTTCTTCAATATTTAACAGTTTTTAATGTATAGCTCTTTTGTTTCCTTGGTTAAATTAATTCTTAAGTATTGTAATTTTTTGGAGCTGCCATGAATTAGGTTGTTTCTTGACATTTATTATAACAAATCCATCACTGGTGTATCAAAACACCCTAAAAATGTGCATGCTGATTTTGTACACTGTAAGTTTACTGAACATGTTGATTAGTTATGATATTTTTGATGGTGTCTTTAGTGTAATACATTTGGCCTAATACAGTTAAGATTATGTCAGCTGCATACAGAAAAACTCCCACCACTTCTTTTCTGATTACAGTGAATTGTTTTCTTTCTCTTTCCTCATTTCTCTGACTAGAATGTCCAGTACTGTGTTAAATAGAAATGGTGATGATGGGTATCCTTTTGTCCCTGATATTAGAAGAAAAGCTTTCAACTTCTCACTGTTGAATATGATATGAGCTCTTGGTTTATTATGTGTAGCCTTCATTATATTTAGGTATGTTTCTTCTTTTCCTATTTTTTTAGAATTTTTATGATGAAAATATATTGAATTTTAAAAATGATTTTTCTTATCTATTGAGATGATTATGCAGTTTTTGTCCTTTCTGTTAATGTGGTATATCACATTTATAAATTTTACGTTTAGACATAAATCCTACTTGATCATGGTGAATGATGCTTGAAATGTGTTGATAAATTCAGTTCACTAGTATTTTGTTGAACATTTTCTCATCTATATTCCTCAAGGATATAGGCCTGTGATTCTATTTCCCTGTATCATCCTTAGCTGGCTTTGGTATAAGGCCATAAGATGAGTTTGGAAGTAATCCCTCTTTTTAATCTTTTTGAGGCATTTCACAATAATTGATATTACTTCTTTAAAATATTTGATAAATTCTACAATGAAATCATCAGGTCCTGGATTTTTCTTTAATTACAGAATTTTTATAACTGATTTAATCACCTTACTCTATTAGTCTCATCACATCTTCTATTTCTTCATTATTCAGTCTTGATAAATAGTATATTCTAGAAATGTGTCCATCTATCCTAGGTCAATGATGGTGAACCTTTTAGACCTTTCAATGACACAAAAACCCTGCTGTGGCATGTATGCCATAGGTTCACTACCATTGTATTAGGCTTTCCAATTTATTAGTGTATAATTATTCATAGAATTTCTTATACTCCTTTGAGTGTCTGATGTATCACTTTTAGTTTCTATTTTTACTTTTTGGTTTTTATTATTGGAGACATCTGTATTTTTTTCTAAGTCTAGCTAAAAATTTGTTAAAGTTTTAAAAATCCCACTTTACTTTCATTGATCTTTAGGTTTTCCTACTTTAAAAAAATTATTCTGTGTTGATATCTGTCATATCCTTCCTACCACTAATAATGCTTTAAGGTTTTATTACTTTTTTCTAGTTTCATGAAGTATAACTTTAAGTTATTTATTTGAGATAACTCTTCTTTTGTGTGTGCATACACTTATTGTCATAAACATCTCTCTTGGAACTGCTTTTGTTTTATTGCATAAGTTTTGGTATATTTTATTATTGGTTTTTTGGTTTGTTGGATATTTTTGTAATTTCATTTCTCTTTTAACTTTTTCTTTGATTTATTGATTGCTTAAGAGCATGTGTTTAATTCTTATGTATCTGTGAAATTTTAAAATTCATCCTGTTATTGATTTCTACTTTTATACTATTGTGGTAAGAAAAAAATAGTTGATATTATTTCAGTCTTCTAGAATATTTCAGGACTTGTTTTGTGGTTTGACCAATGAACTGTCTGGAGAATACTCCATGTGCACTTGAATATTAAGTGTGCTGCTATTGGATGGAATATTCTGAATCAAACTGTTAGGTCCATTTGCTCTAAAATGTAGTTTACATCAGGATGATCTGTCCATTATTAGAAGCGAAGTGTGAAGTTGCTTGTTACTAATTGTATTGCTTCTTCTGTCAAATCTATTCATATTCGACTTCCTTTTTTAGATTTTTGGTGCATATATATTTACATTTGTTCTACAGATGAATTGATCCTTTGTTATATGTAATAAACTTCTTAGTCTTATGTTACACTTATTTACCTAAAATATTTTTGTTTATGTTTTGATTTCCATTTTCATTGAATATCTGTTTGTATCCTTTTACTTTCAGTATAGAGGCCCTGTATTCTTTTCTTCATTTCTTGAAGTCTCTGATATTACATGATTTTCTCCAGTGATACAGTTTGACTCTTTTTATATTTTTGTATCCCTTATAGGTTCTTGCTATTGGTTATGAGGAGGTCTATATAAAATTTCTTATAATAGGTTACTTTAAACTGATAAATTTGATTGAAAGACAAAAACAACTTATACACTTTCCTCCACACTCCTAATTTTATGATTTGATGTCACAATTTACATTTTTAATATTATGTATCCAATTAACAAATTATTGTGGCTAATATTGCTTTAATTATATTGAATTTGAATCTTCATACTAAAGATAGAAATGATCTACATGCCACTATTAGAATATTAGAATATTATGAATTTTACCATGTGCTCATTTTTACTAGTAGGATTAATGCTTTCATACATTTTTGTTTTACTGATTATCGTCTTTTATTTCAGTCTGAAGAAGTCCTTTCAGTATTTCTTTTAAGACAATTTTGTGATAGCAAACTTCTTTGGGTTTTTTTTGAGAAAGTATCTTTCCATTTCTGAAGAACAATTTAGCTGGGTTCAGTATTTTTGGTAAACATGATGTTTTTTACCTTCAAGATTTTTTATTACTATAAGCTTTCAAAATGATTATATTCATTATGGAGATTTGGTACATGTACATAAAACATTTTAATTCTTTTCATATCCAATTCCCTACATTTTCTTTAACAGTCCTCCTTCAGACTAAGGAATATATCTTTCTACTCTCTTCCAGCCCATGAAGCTTCAGCTGGGAAATGTACAGATAGCCTTATTCCATTTCCCTTACATGTGATTTGCTTCAGTTGTCTTACTGCCTTCAAGATCTTCTCTTTGTCTTTAGTATTTGAAAGTGTAATTTTAGTAATTCATATGTATCTAGGAATCTGTCCATTTCTTCTATAGTTTCCACCTTACTAGAATAAAGTTTGTCAAAGTAGTTATTGATGACCTGAATTTCTGCAGGATCAGTTGTGATTTCACCATTTTCATTTCTAATTGCATGGATTTGAGTCTCCTTTTTTGATAAGGTTGGCTAAGATTTTGTCAATTTTATTTAACTCTTCAAAGAACCAACTCTTCGATTCCTTTATTCTTTTTACTGTTTGCTTCATCTCAATTGCATTGATTTCTTCTCTGATCTTTATAATTTCTTTCCTAATATGATCAATTTTATGATTTCTTTTAACTTTGATTTCTAGTTTCATTGTACTATGATCTGATAATATTCATGGGATAATTTGAGTTCCTTTTCATTTACTTAAGCATGTTCTATGAGCTAGTATATGGGCTATTTTGGAGAGCATCCAATGTACAGCTAAGAAGAATATGTATTCTGATGTTGTGGAGTGGCACACTCTGTAGACATTTACTAAGTCCATTTGTTCATAGGTTTGGTTCAGTTCAGATATTTTTCTGTTGATTTTTTTTGTCTAGCTATCTGTCAATTTGTGACACTGGTGTATTAGGTTCTATTACAATTACATTAGTGCTTATTTGATTTTTCATGTCCATTAATATCTGATTTATATAGTTCAGTGCACTGGTATTATTTGGTGCATAAATATTTATGATTGTTATCAGTTTCTCTGGGAGTTTTCCCTTAACAAGCATGTAGTGACTTTCTTTGCCTTTTTTAATTAGTCTTGGCTTGAAGTTCACAATTTCTGAAAATCATATAGCTGCCACTGTGTTTTTCCAGGTTTTGGTCACATGAAGTATTGTTTTCCAGCCTTTGACTTTCACTCTATGAATTCTTTTTTAGTTAAATATGTTTCTTGTAAGCAGCATATTTTTGGATCTCATTTCTTGATCTATTCTGCCAGTCTGTTTCTTTTGATGAGTGAATTGAGACCATTTACATTGATGGTTATAATTGATATATATTCAATAATCCTTGTCATATTATTTTGCTGTTGTTTGTTCCCTTTCTTTCCTGTTTAATTGTGTGCCTTTCCTGGTAGCTTCTTTCTATTTGTCTTCTTGGAATTGTGGTCATCGTTATCTCTAAAATAAACTTCATAGCATTTTGTAGAGCTGATTTGGTGGTCATGAATTTCTTGTGTTGTTCTTTGTCATGAAAGTAACTTATATCTCCATTGATTTTGAAAGATAGTTTATCAGGGTACATCAATATTGGTAGGAGGTTATTTGCTTTCAGGGCTTGAAATATTCCAGTTCATGCTTTCCTTGCCTTAAGCATTTGTGTTGAAAGGTCTGTGATTCTGATGGGCTTTCCTTTAAAGGTAACTTGTTTCTTTTCTCTAACAGCTTTTAATATTCTGTTCTTGTGCTGAATTTCTGGAATCTTAATTATTATATGCCTTGATGTAGGTTTAGTCTGGCCATAGCTTATTTGAGTTCTATATGCCTCATTTATTTGTATGTCAAATTATTTTTCCATGCTTGGGAAGTTTTTTACCACTACTTCTGTGAACAGATAGTTTGTGATATTTATGCTGTCTGGTGCTTTCTCAATGACTCTGATCCATCTTATAGTGTTCTTCTTTGCATAATCTAACAGATATTACATTGATCTTTCATGGCCCCTTTCTATTTTTAAGAAATCTTTTTTTTATGATCACTAACCCCAATCATTTCTTCTGGGTATAATATTATGTCCTCAACTTGCTGCATATACTTTCAATAGAATTTTTAATCACCTGGATATCTGTTTGAATATGTTTCATGGATTTTGTTTCTTTCTTATCATGGGCATTAATGGTTTCCATCATTTTCCTAAGCATTTCTATTTTTTAAAAAAATCTGTGTCTACTCTAGATTCACTGAACAAGTCCTTCAGTTTGATGGCCATCTATTTTTTTATTGAGAGATTAATTCTGATGTGATTTTCTCTAGAGCATCAGTTATCTGTTTACTTACTTCTGCTGCTACAATTTCAGAAAATTCAGGTGGTTGGGTTTCTGATATGCTCTATCATGTTGTTCCATGGACTTGTCCTGGGTAGGCGGGAGTTCTTGGGTTGCATTTTGTTTTTGTATCTTGTCATTTTCTAATTTTTATTTTAGTTTTATTTCTGTGTTTATGCTTGTAAATTTCTTAGTAGATAGCTTAATCAAGGCTTCCCTAGGAGATGTGGTCATCTTCTTCAGAAATCTCTTCTAGGTGTAGCTGGCTCATGGTATTCAGGTCTGTCCCAAGATTCTACCTTCCCTGATTTATTAGGGATGTCAAATTGCTATCTATTTGGCTCAGCACCTAGTCCCTTGGAACTAGACTATGGTGATATTTATGACCCCAGACAACTGCAGTATTTTCATACAAGGGAGAGCAACTTTTTACAATAGGTATGACATCCTGGATAAAGTAGTAAAATTAGCAATAACAATAGCATCAAGCACAGCCTAGAATCTGACAAACTGTAGTAACTATTAATTTGATAACTTTAACCAGAGAAGCAAGATCTACAGTTATATAAAAAAATCCAACATAAACCAAGAACTTGTATGCAGTGAGTTTCCCCTTAGTAGAGAGATTTTATGGGGGTGGGGTAGGAGAAGTAGGAAACAAAATCAAGAAATAAATGAAGAAGCAAGGCTGAAGGACAAAGGATGATCACCAGCTTTGGGAAACTGGAGAAGAGATCAGAAGAAAAAGAATGAAGGAGAAAGCAAAAGAATCTTGAAACAAACCAGAAAGGCTAGAGACAATGTTCACACATATGAAAATATCAAAAAATCAAGAAAGACAGTTGAAGAAAGAGAAATAAAAGACAAAAAAAATCAATCAAAGTAAAAACCTAAACAACAACAACAACAACAAAAATTAGAAAGAAAAAAGAAAAAGAAACAAGCAAAATAAAACCAATAAAATTCGTCTTGTGTACACAGTTCGGTGGTAGTATCCAAGTCAGAGTCCAAAACTGTGCTGGATAAACCTGCCAAGTCTGCCATATGACTAGTACTGGGAGTGGGGCTGATGTTGACCTCCAAATATGGGGGCTGGGACCAGCCTTTAGCCAGAAAGTTTCTAGCTGTCCCTTGGTGGCTGACCCAAGTTTCCTTATACTGTTTGTCTCTATGTTGCTCTCCCAGTGCTATGGTATGCTTGGACAGACAGCCCGAGGCTATTCGCATTCCCGTGCACAGTTAGACCCTCCTGGTCTTTGCACAGTCTCTCTGTTCCATATCTATTGGAACATCTCTCTCCTCTCACCCCACTGGTGTCAGGGCAGGGTACTGCTGTCGGCTTTCTCACTGCCAGTGCTACTGCTGTAGAGTCAGCCCAAGACTGCTTGGCCCCACTTCTCTCTCCGAACAAGGCGAGTGCTGACTTCCCACTCCTTGTCCCCCAAGGATGCTTAAATCCCAAGTCTGTGTCCCTCTCATGCTGCTGGACATAGGGCATTAATGGTCATGCTGTGCCACTCATTACCTTCACCGCCACTGATGTGATCCATAACTTTATTGTAGCTAAAGGTTCCAGTTAGCTGCTATGGCACACAACAAAAACAAACAAACAAACAAAAGACTGGTGGCCCTTCCAAGAAGGAACAACTTCCTGGTCACTTGCCCCTGTGTGTGCCTATGAAATTTGCTGCCAGGCTTTAGTGTCCTCTGTTTGGAGGAAGGCAAAAGAGGTGATGAACCTTATATCGGAAATCTGTCCCAAATCTATGACACACTACTGCATATCATCAGGCTTTTTGGGAAATTCCCAGAATGGCAATTCCTGCTTCATGCACAGTTGGCCGTTTCACAGACAGCCCTTAGTGCATCTTTGCCATCTTATAAAGTCCTATGTCTATGTTTTATTGATCTACAAGTCTCTTATTTCAGACTGATTTTGGTATCAGTATGCATGTCCTTCCTTTTCTTCCAATTACCTGTGTTTTTGCTTGATTTTCTCTGAGTAGCTCCAATGTGGCTCCTCCCTTATTCTGACAGCTTGATTTCAAAGTCTTGATGTAATTTTGTCTGGATTAAGTTTGACTTTGATCTTCCGGTATATGAATATTTGTATATTCTGCTATTTTACTTTTAAGAAGATTCTCCATTTTGTCTTTATTCTCATTCATAGGCTCCTGTTAGGAATGTTTGATTTGCCCATGTTATCCCATTTATCCCATTACTTATATTTAATTTATGTGTAAAGTTGGCTATGCCAAAATGCCAAAACAGAGGACCATAGCTTTGATGTTGCTAGGAAGTTATTGTTTAGATGAATTAACAATGAACATTGAATTAACATTTTAATTAGTAGTATATTTTAAGTAAAGAAAATTATATTTCATAATGTAGATAGAACACATGCAATTATTTGACATTTAAAAAGGACAAATTTGCCTTGAGAAAGAGAAAATGAGGATAGTAAATTGATATCGCATTGGAATATTAACTCTTCCTTGGATCTTTATCTTGCTGCCCTACCTGGAAGATTTTAGACTTTAGATTTCCCAGCCTATACAATTGAGTTAATCATTTAGTTCTCTCATGCTGTGTGTGTGTGTGTGTGTGTGTGTGTGTGTGTGTGGCTTCTAACCAAATTGATTTATAAATTCATTTCAGTTTTTATTTAAAAAAACTTGCCAGGATGGGTGCATGCACTTGTATATCTGTGATTGCATATATATTAACAAGCATTTTTAAAAATGTATGTGAATGTTCAAGAGATTAAGAATAAGAATAGGGGGTTTACTTTAATTTATATCAAGAATTAAGGTAATTGTCTATTAGAACAGTGAGGAACAAATGGAAAATAATAGCTCCAAAAGTGACAAATTATGAACTTAGAGTGTGTTAATGACAAGATAATATTGAAAATTAGTAGGAAAATACAGAATATAAAACAAATGGTATTGGGTCAATTGAGAACTCACATGGAAAGATAAAATGAAACTAAAAACATGCCAAAATTAATGCCTAATTTCCCAAAAGTTCACTACAAAAACAATATCGACACACACAAGACCTATGATAGGAAAGAATGTCTTAAATAAGGACTAATAAAGGTAATTCATATGAAAAACTATTAACACAAATTAAATTATATTAAAATTAGGAATTTTGGCTTTTGAAGGATCCAGAAATATTTTCTAGTCCAGCTATTGTCATTTTTAATTCAGAAAATATATACCTTAACTGACAAATAAACTATATTTTTTATATTACTTGATGTCTAATCTCTCTTTACCCAGTGCTATTGCTCAAGCAACTGTGACTGAAGAGCAAAAAGGGGAAATTGAACCAGTGTTATCAGCAGGGCAGTGATGTCCTTCTTTCCACGACAAGGCTTTAATGTACCCACCTGCCCTGAACTGGGCAAAGGAAAGTCAATGTTTACACTGGGGAAAAAATTCTGAAATATATTGAAATCAGGTTTTCTAGAAATTGAAAAGGAAACTTTGGCTTTGCCCTAGCCATCATTAAATGGTAAGTAAGAAGATTTCAAAAGAGCAAGTTTAATTAATGTAATTACATAAAAGAAATATGTCTTCCTAGTACTTGGAGTTCCATTCCATATAATAATTGTTTTCACAAAATGGCAAATTGATTCCCAGAGACAGAATTTCCTATGAGTTAGGTAAAGGTGTACTATAATCACAAATGAAGCAAAATAGCTTTCTATGCCTAATGGCTCATAAATCAGTCCAAGTCTATTTGTTAGTCAGCACAAGAATCCATTCTTCAAAAATCACACACTGGGTATGATATGAGTGTTAGGAGATTTAACAGTTACAGAATTTAGAATATTGTCCATAATGGCTAAAGGGATTCATTTTCTCAAAGATCTCTCGGCTCTTTACATCACAAGTTTTTAAGCTTATCCAGATTTATGGCAATAGACCTCTATTTTAAATCTGACTGACTCAATTTAATTTCTTCTGTGTGATTTTACAGAAGCCTCATTGGAGTCTAGATTAGGCCTGTGATTGCAGAAGTAAGATGTAAAATGTAAGGAACTTACATTTAACAATTTATGATTGATTAGGTAAAAAAAAAAACTTTTCTTAGGGAATTTAACAAAAGTCAGCTGGGCATTGACCAGAAGGATGGGAGCCCAACATATTGAATACAAAAGAATTCTGTATATATACTTTCAGGAAATGAGTGTTGTTTAATTTAATTATTAGAAATTAATTGAAATATAGATGTTATTTAAACTTTAATATTGTTCAAATGTTTATCATATTTTTTATTCACCAGTTCTATTATTTAGAGTTCAATGAACATTGTCTGTATACTTGACCACCAGGAGAAAAATTACTTAAAGCTTTACTTTCCATCTCACACTTGATTACTACAAAGATCTCTGTTAATGAAGAAAATGTATGCCAAATATCCCAGATGATTTAGTAGGAACATGCCTTATTCCCTGACGTAATATCATAAATTATTTTTCTTTAAAAATGCCTTTTAATATAAACTTATTATTAAAATGAATAATATATTTTATATTAAAATATTTTTCATTACAAAAGAAATTTTAAAACATTCTCAGTGAACTTGTGAAGCATTTATAAATTCCTATGAACACAAAAGTGAGAAAACTAGGTTTTCTCATTTGCAATTTATAATTTTCAGTAAGCAGTATTAGGTATCTAAAACTAATCCTCTTAGTGATTTACAATTGTAATAAACATAACCAAGAATGATTCCAAACAGTTCACCCTACTCTTGGTGTACTGTATAGGTGAGTATTTAAGACTATAACTTCTTCATTATAAATTAGAAGGTATATTTTTGATAGTAAGTGAAAATCTCAATTTGATTTCACCTTCTTAATGATATTTAATTAGGACATGTGTTAAGGGTTTATTATATTACATTGTTTATTTTCTTTCCCAATAAATTAGCATTCTGATTATTTCACTCTTTTATTAGAACTTCATTATTAATGTGTGTGTGTATATATATATATTCCCATTTTACACACACACACACACACACACACACACACAGCAGCCTAACTTTTGGGATTCTAGAATATATTTCCTAACTAGGTTGGATAACTTGTTCTTTTTTAAGTTAATAATTATATTAATCTTATTAAGAATTTGGAATGTCTTATTCCACTTTCTTGGAACATCTTTAAATTGGAGTACTACTACAGAATTTCATCATTAACTAGAAATATCAATTGACAATGACTTCATAATCAAAGAAATGATGTGAAAAAGATTCAAATATCTGATATCTTTTTTAAAAGTTCTGCTCTGCACCAATGTTACAATGATGTGGCTTTGAGATAACTTAAGGAAAAAGTGGAAATTATTTTCCCTCCAACTTGTAAAGTCTATATTTTGTTATTTATGGTGGATATTTCAAAATACAGATAGAAAATGTTCATCTAGATAATATATTTTTCAGTCCTTCTTGTGATTTTCAGCAGTCTTTCAGATTATCAAAAATGAAAGATCAAAATTTAAGCTCTGTATTCATAGTCCCATGAAGCAACCATATTAGAATTTTTACTCCTAAAGTCATACCTAACTTCAGTGTGTATCTCATTTTAATGAACATTGAATGTGTTTAGCTTTCATTCATTTTACTTGTGTGTTTAGTTCTCCCTAAAAATTTTATATACTTTCAGAATTATTACTTTTATTATGTACCTCCTCATGTAAATTAGTTCACTGGATAACAATTTAACTCATTCTTGTCGCTGACATATTATTTGAGTAAACATTACATAAGTATCACATAATACTGTGTTAGCAGCTTCTATGTAAATCTACAGAGTAATGCAAAAATAAAACACAAAATCTCAATTAAAATGAGTAATAATGTTTGTTAAAATGCTTGAAGAATATCTTCTTTGTGTAACAATTAACAAATAAATTCAGAAATAAAGTATAGTATCTTAAAAAATCAAAACAAAGGGGACAATTGGGAAAAACAAGCAGGTTATATTTCAATTACTGAAAATATAAAATGTTAACAGAAATTAGGATGGATTTATAATTTTCAAAACAATAGCACTAGGAATTTTGTAGCAAAGCAATAATTCAATAGTACTCATATTAATAAGTACAGAAAAAATTTTAAATCATGGAAAAATACAAAAAATATGTTTGTTATTATTAGCATTTTTGATATTAATGCTGATTGTGAAGGCATACATACTCTGACTCTAAATTTTAAATGAATGACAACTCTTTAAATCTTAAATACAGATGAAGAGACTACAAAACTCATATTGTGGCCAATGATATACTCCTCAGATAGCAGATCTATTTCTGCATCTTTTGAATTTTATCTAGTCTGTGATTTTCTGCTAAAGTATAATAAAAAGGGTGGTACAGCATTTTTGGAAATAATGAAAGTTTAGCTTTTACCTCAGTTGCAAGTTCATGGATGGCACACAGGAGATATAACTCCTATATTAAAATTGTAAAGTAGTCCAGAGGGCTAGCTTCCACAGAACACACTACAATTAGAACAATACAGAGAAGCTCGGCATGCCCCCATGCAAGGGTGACAAGCCCAAGAACGGTTCCATACGTTTGCTTATAGAAGCACAACTCAATAGTTAAATCACAGAAAAGGCCTAAATGGGCACCTCAGCAGGTGAATGGATAAAGAAAATGTGATATGTACATACAATAATAATATTCCACCATAAAGAAGGGTTATTTTAATCCACCTAGAAGGAAATAGATGGATCTTGAGACCATAATACTTAGTGAAATAAATCAGATACAGAAAGTTAAATGTCACATGGTTTCTCTATGAATCAAATTATAAGTAATTGAAAGAGTAAAATAAGAGGGGGCTGATAGAGAACAGAAGTATATTCTGTGGAGAGGGAATGAGATCTCGGAAATTCAGGTGAGAGGAGGGGGAAAAGGGGACTAAAAGTGTCCAAGACGCAGTATGTTTTTGTGCTGTTTTCCCAAGATGAACATTATTATCTATTGCAAACTTATATTAATAAAAAGAGAGAACTTACAGAACTACTTCAGAGAGAGGCAAGAACGATGGTGTAAATACATGTGAAGTGACAGGGAATATTTTGAAGGGGATTAATGGCAATACGGCTTTTACTGTAATATTTTTAAATCTAAACATTTAAAAAGAAATAGCCTAGAAAGTACATGGAGCAAATGGAAACGAAGTCAATGTAAATAGGGAAGGGTGGAGGGGGTGAAGGGCACACCGATAATGGAAAAAAAATAAGAACATAGATACCTAAAATGTACCAATAAAAGAATTTAAACCAAAAAAAAAAAAAAGGAAAGAAAGAAAGGGGGGGGGGAGGGAGAGGGAGGGAGAGAGAGAGAGAAAAGAAAGAAAGAAAGAAAGAAAGAAAGAAAGAAAGAAAGAAAGAAAGAAAGAAAGAAAGAAAAAGAAAGAAAGAAAGAAAGAAAGAAAGAAAGAAAGAAAGAAAGAAAGAAAGAAAGAAAGAAAGAAAGAAAGAAAGAAAGAAAGAAAGAAAACATGGAGCAGGAGAGGTAGCCACCTGAGCTAAGTCTTCCTTCCACTTAGGCCTACCATATAAGCAAGCATATGAGTGAAGGTTTCTTGGGTAATCTGACCCAGAATTTCCTCCCTGTCATTGCTCAACTCACTAACCTTTTTTTTATTCATTATACTTATTTGTACAATTTAGGTGTACGTTATGATCACATTTATCCTTGGGGATTTGTACCTGTATATGATATATCTTGGTTCTAATTTTTTCCCATTCCCCTTCCCTCTCTTCAACCCCTCCATCACCCTCTATGTACAAAAGCTTTATTTCCATTTTTTCCTTCCTTTCTCATTTGTCTTTGCCTTTCTCCCATTCCCCTTCCACTCTGAACATTTTCTTCCTATTTCACAATATCTATTAAACATTTTAATCCTCATTTACATTTTCAGTTTCTCACACCAGATAAACAATTCAATATTTCAATATGATCTCAAGGTGCATCCATTTAGCTATAAATGCACAGAAAGAGAAACCACCAACAGAGCGAAGAGACAACCCACAATGTGGAAAAAAAAACTTTACCAGCTGTTCCTCAGCTCAGTAACTTTTAATGACAAAGGAAGGAACAAGGGAATTTCCCAAGACCTTCCTGAATTTCTGACCAATAAAATCATGAGAAGATTTAATACAATCACTGCTGTTTTAACTAAATTAAATTGAGGGTGGCATTTTAAATGGTAAGAAATAACTAAAACAGAATCCTTTGTAGATGTCATTGTATTTCAAAAACAAGTATTGTATGCTATTAATATTCATTCTGCTTCCTGATTGTGAAAAATCAATGGTAGAACAGTTAGCTAGGATTTTCATGCAAGTACCACTTGAAAAACAAGGCAAAATACACCTTCACCAGAGAACACTGGATTCTAAGTGCATAGAATTATTGAGACATCATCCCAGTAAACATGACAAAATACACTATTTCGCAGATTTCAATTATTTATACATATTCAAATGTTTCTTTTTTTCTTTTTCTTTTTTCTTTTTTGTCATCCTCTTTCATTGACTTGTGTGGGAGAGCTGGCACCAGGAGAATGTTTGAATGAAAACTGCAGTGCAAACTGCAGAAACACTCTTTTTTTAAAATTAATTTTATTCGTGCATTTTAGTTATACAATACAACGACATTTATCATTGGAAATTTGCACCTTTACCTAATCTATCTTGGTTCTTATTTTTTCCCCTTCCCCTACCCTCCCTTCAACCCTTCCATCCCACCCTATTTATAAATACTTTGCTTCCATTTTTTAATTTTCTCATATTAATTCCATTCCCTTCTTTCCTCTCCCCTACCCTTCCCACTTCCCCTTCCCCTTTGCTCCTTTTCTTCCTATTTCACATTATCTATTATACCTCTTAGTCCTTATTTACTCTTTCAGTTTCTCACACTAGAGAAACTATTCAGTATTTACACATGTGTGTTCTATTTATTTCACTTAAGAGTAGGGCATCAATGTGCATTCATTGAGCTATAAATGTCTCCAATTTCTCATTTTTTATGGCTGAGTAGTACTCCACTTTATTTTTTAAAAACCACATTTTTTTTTTCAAATCTCCAGTTGATGGCCATTTGGGCTGTTTCCAAGTTTTAGCTATTACAAACTGTGCTGCTATGAACATGGGTGCACATATATCAATGTGGTATGATTCTTTTAATTCTTTGGGGAAGATACCCAGCAGGGGAATAGCTGGTCAAATGGGACTTCCAGACGTAGTTCTCTGAGGTGTCTCCATACTGATTTCCACAGTGGTTGCATGACTCTACATTCCCACCAAAAGTGGAGCAGTGTTTCTCTTTCCCCACACCTCACCAGCATTTGTTATTGGTTGATTTCATGATAGCAGCCATTCCTACTGGGGTGAGGTGCAATCTAAGCATTGTTTTCATTTTGAACTCACTCAAATGACCAGTGATGTTGAACAATTTTTCATATGTTTATTTGCTATTTCTACTTCTTTGTCTGAGAAATGTCTGTTCATTTCAGATGCCCATTTTTGGATTGACTCTTTAAATTTGAGAGGGTTGATTTTTTTTTTTAAGTTCTTTATAGATTCTCGATAGTAGACCTTGTCTGAGGGACAGCTGAAAAAAAATTTTAATTTTTTAAGGTTGGTTGTCTCTTCACACTGTTGTTGGTTTCTCTTCCTGTGCAGAAGATTTTTAATAAGAAGAGATCACAACTGTGGACTGTTTGTGCTAATTCCTGGGCAACTGAGGTTTTGTTCATAAAATATTTCCCGACACCAAAGTCTTCAAGAGTTCGTCCTAAACTCTCTTCCAGCCAGTTTAGTATTTCTGTTTTAATATTTAGACCTTTAATCCATTTAGATTTTAGTATAGTGCATGGTGACAGATATAGGTCTAGTTTTAGTCTTTGGCAAGTTGAAACCCAATTTTTCTAGCACCATTTATTAAAGAGGCTATCTTTCTTCCAGTGAGGATATTTGGCTACTTTGTCAAAGACTGAGGTGGCTGAGTGTGTCCAGCATTGTTTCTGCATCTTCTAATCTGTTCCACTCGTTCTCAGGTCTGTTTCTTTGCCAGTGCCATACTGTTTCTATCACAGTAGCTTTGTAGTATAGTTTCAATTTGGGGGTTGTAATATCCCCTGCCATGTCTCTGTTACCTAGAATTGGTTTTGATATTTTGGGTCTCTCCTTGTTCTCAAGGTCATTGGGATTGCATTGAATCTATATAGCAGTTTTGGAAGTATGGCCATTTTCACTAGGTTGATCCTTCCTACCCAGGAGCAAGAGATGTCTTTCTATTTTCTGATATCATCTTCAAATTCTCTTTTCAGAGTGCTATAGTTTTCAGAGAAGAGGTCTTTGATTTCTTTTGTTAGGTTGATTTCTGGGTATTTCAGTTTTTTAGACACTACTTGTTTGTCCTATTTCCCTCTCAGTGAGTCTATTGTTCAGGTAGAGGAAAGGTATTAATTTTTGTGTGTGGACCTTGTATCCAGCTACTTTATTGAATTTGGTTATTAAGTCTAGAAGACTTTTGGTGGAGTTCTTGGGGTCTTCTATATAGAGTATCATGTCTTCTGCAAATAATGACAATTTGATTTCTTCATTTCCTATCTTTACTCCTTTTAGTTTTTTCTCTTGTCTAATTGCCATGGCTAATGTTTCCAAAACTATATTGAACAGGAGTGGTGATAGTGGACATCCTTGTCTCATTCCTGATTATAGTGTGAAGGTTCAGTTTTTGACCATTTAGTATGATAGTGACTATTTTTCATACATGGCTTTTATCAGATTAAGGTAGAGACCATCTATTCCAATATTTTGCAGGGCTTTTTTATCATAAATGCATATTGGATTTTGTCAAATGTTTTTGCTGCATCTATTGAGATGATCATATGGTTTTGGTCCTTGGCTATATTGTTATAGTGTGTCTCATTGATTGATTTTTATATGTTCAACAATCCCTGAATCCCTGAGATACATCCCACTTGGGCAGGGAGTGTGATCTTCTTGATGGTCTTCTGCATTCTACTTGTCAATATCTTATTAAGCATTTTTGCATCTATATTTATTAGTGAGATTAGCAATAGCTCTCTTTTTTGGTTGGGTCTTTCTCTGCTTTGGGGATCAAGGTGATGCTTATTTCCAGCAATGAATTCAGGAGTATTGCTTCCCTTGCAATTTCATTGAAGAGTTTAAACATTAGTGGCAGTAGTTCCTCTCTAAATGTTTTGTAGAATTTGGCAGTGAAGCCATCAGGACCCTGGCTTTTTTTACTTGGTAAGTTTTTAATCACATTTTCAATTTCATTGGCTGATATTGGGTTGTTTAGAATTTTTAGGTCTTCTTTGTTCAACTTTGGTAATTCATATTTATCTAGGAATCTGACAATTTCTTCTGTGTTTTCCATCTTTTTGGCATGTAGGTTCTCCAAGTAGATATTGATGATCCTCTGGATTTCTGCTGGATCCATTGTAATTTCATCCTTTTCATTCCTAATTGCATGGATTTGGGCCTTTTCTTTCCTTTTTCTGATAAATTTGGCTAAGTGTCAATTTTGTTGATTCTTTCGAAGAACCAACTCTTTGCTTCATTGATTTTCTGTATTGTTCTCTAAGTCTCCATTGCATTAATTTCTGCTCTGATCTTTATACTTTACTTCTTTGTATGAGCTTTGGGTTTGTCTTGCTCTTCTTTTTCTAGAAGCTTGAGGTTCAGCATCATGTTATTTACTTGGGCTTGCTTTTTTTTCCTAATAAGAGTATTCAGTGCTATGAATTTCCCTCATAAGACTTGCTTGCATTGTGTCCCATAGAATCTGATATGTTGTATTGTCATTGTCATTTAGTTGAAGGAACTGTCTGATTTCTTCTTTAATTTCCTCTGTGACCCATTGGTTATTCAAAACTGTTGTTCAATTTCCATGTGTTTATTAAATTCTTGTGGTTTCTTTTGGTATTGATCTCTAATTTCATTGCACTATGGTCTGATAATATATAGGGGAAAACTTCAATTCCTTTGCACTTACCTAAATATGATCTGTGATCCAGTATGTTGTCTATTTTGCAGAACAACCTATGTGAAGCTGAAAAGGATATGTATTTTGATTTTGGGGGGTTGGAACGATGTAAACATCTGTTAAGTTCATTTGTTCAAGAGTTTTATTGAGTTCTAGTATTTCGTTGCTTATTTTTTCTCTAGGTGATCTATCTATTTGTGACAGTGGGGTATTGAGATTCCCCCACTACTATTCTATTAGTGCTTATATGATTTTTCATGTCTGTTTGTATTTGTTTTATATAGTTGGGCACACTAGTGTTTGGTGCATAGATATTTATGACTGTCATCTCTTCTTCTTGGATTGTTCCCTTTACAAGGATATTCTGTCCTTTTTGTCTCTCTTAATCAGTGTTGGTTTGAAATCCACTTAATCTGCAAAGAGGATAGCTACTTCTGGTTTTTTTCCAGGTTCCTGTCACATGGAGTATTGTTTTCCACCCTTTAACTTTCATTTTCATTTTCTTTTTGAATTAAGTGTGTTTCTTGTATGCAGCATGTTGTGGAATCTTGCTTCTTGACCCATTCTACCAGTCTATTTCTTTTGATTGGTAAGTAGAAACCATTAACTTTGATGGTTTTAACTGATACATATTGACTTACCATTTTCATGACTTTTTTCTTTTAGTTAGATTCTCTCCCTTTGCTTTTAATTTCTTGTCATTTCTGGTGTATTCATTCTACTGGGCTTCCTGTGGTTGTGGTCCTCATTGTCTTTTCTTAGAATTTTGTCTAAAATTTTTTGGAGTGCTGGTTTAGTATTTTTGAAGTTCCTAAGGTGCTCTTTGTCATGAAAGTATCTTATTTCTCCATCAATTTTGAAAGATAGTTTTACAGGGTACATCAATCAGAGTTGGAGGCTGTTTTCCTTTAGGACTTGCAATATTTTACTCCAAGCTCTTCTTGCCTTGAAGGTTTGAGTTGAGGAGTCTGCTGTGATTCTGCTGGGCTTTCCTTTGCACGTGATTTGTTTCTTTTCTCTAACTGCTTGTAGAACTTTGTTCTTCCATTGGGTTTCTGGGATCTTAACAATTATATGCCTGTGTGTAGATTTTCTTTTGATCAAGGCTGGTTGGCATCCTATATGCCTCACTTATCTGTATGTCAAGTTCTTTTCCCCTGCTCGGGAAGTTTCTGCCATCACTTCTCTGAACAGTTTTTTTTTTTTTTTTAATGTTGTCTGTTGTCTCTCTTGTTTCTTCATTGACTCTGAACAGACTTATGTTATTCTTCTTTGCATTGTCTAGCAGCTGCTGGATTGATTTCTCGTGGTCCCTTACAATTGCAAAAAATTTTTCTTTTCTTGCTCACTAATTGCAACCTTAACTTCTGTATCTGAAATTCTGTTCTCACATTGGCTCATTCTCCTGTTGAGACTTTCAATGGAGTTTTTATTCTCCTGGAAATATATTTGCATCTGTTTTATGGATTCCATTTGTTTTCTATGTTGGGATTCCATCATATTCCTCAGCTCCTCTTATTTTTTTTTTATTTGTGTCCTCTCTAGATTTATTAATCCTGTCTTGGAATATGGGTACAATCTCTGTTGTTATCTGAAAAATTATTTTTGGTTTCAGTTTTTCCAGGTCCTCTTTAGTTGCTAGTTCAGGGAGTCCAGGTGGTACAGTATCAGAGTGTTCCATCTCATTTCCCCCTGGGGTTGCTGTAGGTGATCTGAAAGTCTGGTTTTGAGGCTTATTAACATGTCTTCTCATTTTGACAGGGAGGGGGCCCGCTAGCACCTGCACAGGTCACCTCCTCTTTGCTGGGAGTGGTTGTACATTGCCCCAGAAGCCTCCACCTCTGCACTAGGAGCAGTGTCTCCAAATTTTCTATATGTACCAATAATTCATGCCAATTTTATGAACCATTAATCCGTGAAAAATATTTTTACTGATAATGAAAATAAACTAGAAATATTTCTGAGAATTGAAAACAAAATTCCACTACCAGCAAATTATAATTATTATAAAAACATGACAATGGAGGTAAAGAAACCAATTATAGCAGGTAAAATCTTTTATAGCAGGTAAAATCTTTTATAGCAGGTAAAATCATATTCAGAATAACACAAAATATACTTTTAACCAGAGTATAATTTTTGTACCTAAAGTAACTTGAGATTCCAAGATGAATGAAACACTTCAAAAAATCCATTGAACTTGACAAATTTTGAAGATATTTCAAGAACCGATATTTTTCAAGTTGACAGAATCTTTCTTACAAAGTGGAGAAATTAACAGGCTTCTAGTCAAATACAGGTCTCCCATAAGTGTCCTGAGGAATACAGTAGCAATCACAGTAATTTTCTTCATAAGCTGAAAATCATAATCATTGTTCATGTGTTAGAAGGAGCTATAAAGTCAAATTGCTTACATAAATCTTCTCTCTGAGGTGGAAAAATAGATACAAAATATAGCATCTAAAGAAAAGCTTCTCAGATTTTTTAAAGTGCTATAAAACTAAAGAGGAAAAAAAAGAACTCTCGATTTCTGAGACACACTGTCTTGAGTATGAGGTATTCAAGCAAATAAGTTAGGTAAACTAAGTCCAAAATTCAATGTCACTTTTAAAAAAATATGTCTACAAATCTCTGAGCATCACAAGGCTGGGGAGCCTGATATGGTTTAGATCTGAAATGTCCCCCCAAAAGTTTCATGTATTTGGAAGATTATTGGATCATGCCAGCATTATACTCTTCAGTGCATTTATTCATTGGTAAGTTCAATAGCTCAATGTGCTGTTTAAACATGGGGTCTGATTGGAAATGGGTCACTGGGGTTGTGACCTGGAAGGTTATATTCCTGTCTCTGACCCTTCTCACTCTGCTTCCTGAATGTCATGAGTTGAACACGTTTTCCTCTACCATGCCCTTCTGCTGTCCTTGTTATGCCTTAGAACCAGTCAATCATGAACTGAAATTTTGAACCAAAAATCAACATTTCCTCCTTTAAGTTGCAGTTGTCAGGTATTTTATCCAAGAAACTCAAGAGTAACTAAGAGAGGCTGGGTTTTAGTTCAGTGGCTCTGGCACCTGCCTGGCAAGCACAAGGTCCCAAGTTTGATCCCTGATACCAAAAAATAAAAAATATATTAAAAAAATAAATAAATATTAAATAAATAAAAGAGTAACTAAGACAATGCCTTAAAAAAAAGGCAGATGGGAGGTAAGAAGATAATCAGTGTGTTTATTAGGCAAATTAGGGAGGAAAATTCAAAAGGATGTGCAATGCCTACAAAGAAGTAAATTACAAAAATGGAGTACTACTCAGCCATAAAGAGAGATAAACTAGAGTCATTTATACCTAAATGGATGCACCTTGAGACCATACTCTTAAGTGTAATAAAAAAATTATGAAGGGTACAGCAGAAAGACAAGAAGAAATCCGTGGAAAATAGTGTAAATTTGGAATCCAGGAGGACCAGTGTGAGACAATGGAATAGAAACATTTTTTTGAAGGGATTGAAATCAACCAATCCTCTTCTAAAATGGGTAAACTATTTCAAGTCACAAATTCAAGCATTGCTAGGGTCTAATGGAGCAGTGATGACTCTATGGGAGCAGAAAATAGGTAAAGACGAGAGTAGGAATGGTAATTGATGGCAAATCAGGAATTTCTCTGAGGTGATAGCAATATTCTAGAACTCAAACTTAGTAATCTTTATACAATTCCATAAAATTACTAAATATCATTGAACTGTGCACTCAAAATCAGTGAATTTTATAGTATGTAAATTACACCTTAATAAACATAAAAATAAACAAAGGTAGGTTTAATATGAATGAAACTGCACCTAGAAATCTAGACCAGTTTATTGTAGAACAATGAAACAGTAGATATTAAAGTATCTAGATAAAATATCATATTTTTTCAAATCTAAAAAGCAAATACTACAAGATGGTTTCAAGCTTTACATTAAACATAAAAGAATTAAATAAATTAAATAAAAGACAAAGGTTATGAGATTGGATTTTAATATGATAATTATTTTTCTTTTGAAAAACAAAGTTACAAAAAGGATGAAAGTTAAGCTTGGAAATACCATGTAAGCAAAACTACCCAAAATAAAATGAAAATATGATACTTTTGTCAGAAATAGTAAACCTGAAGGTAAAAAAAATTGCAGTTAAGTACAGTAAGACTATTATACAATAATAACAGTCAATCATTTGGTAAAATATTTTTGTATATTTATTCACTTAAAGATAATGTTGACCAAATATGATGGAAATTAAAAAGTAGTTGGGGACCAGAGTTGGAATTTTAACTCAATTCTCCTTAAATGAGAGGATATATAAAATCAAAGTGGCTATTAAATCAGTTAAAAAACTTGACTAAAGAACAAGAACATAATAATTTCAAAACACATTTTCATTAGCAATGTGACTGACACATTTACCAAAACTACAAAGATGTTTAAAACAAAGACTAAATTTCAAAGATCACACAAATTATTTCACAACCATAGTAGAATTAATCAAATAAATAAAAATTCCAACAATGTAATATACCATAACTTTAAAAGGGACAATATAAATGATGAGCTTTTTAAAAATATATTATTGTTGGCTCAAAAATTGGCCCAAAGTCTTCATCAAACAATATATCACTAAAAGTATTTATACGTGTTTTATATATTGTAGTTCATATCTTCTGACATTAAAATGTTACTTTCTCAGAAATTATTATTTAGAAACAGAAAAAATTCATGTGAAAGATATTTTTCTATAGCACTGTTTACAATAATTTTAAAATTAGAAATGATTTAAAGATATCTCTCCAGATGAAGTTAGTTAAATAGTCTGCATATGTGGATAAATAAACACATTCATGCAGAGGATGTAGCTCAGTGGCACCAGGTCTGCCTTGCAAGCACAAGGCCCTGACTTCAATCCCTGGTACTAGAAAATAAATAAATAAATAAATAAATAAATAAATAAATAAATGCATATAAAGAGTCATAGTCTGCAACTCTTTACAGAGAGACATGTTTCTCCGTATATAAATAAGAAAATGTGAATATTATATGTATATATTTTCAATTATAGAATATATTTATTTCTTATGGATAAAATTAAGAATAATTGTAACATTTCTACCACTATTACTGAACAACTGAGTATTGTACAATAATAAGTAATAAAATAGAACTTATATCATAAAATTAAAATAAAATATAAATCATACCTTAAAACTACTTTCAAATTATGAAAATAGTAAATGACAAAATATATTGAATATCAGCTTCTTAACTGAACATTAAGAAAGATATATTAGGTTCATTTTATATTAGGTTTGAGTCTGTTAAAGGGATGATCTTTAGTTCACTTTTATATGGCAAATCAGGCCATAAAATCAGATCTGAAGCCAATAGGAAAGATTACTATCAGTCTCTGTTTACAGAAGCAACAATTTCTTGAGAAACCTGTCTATGAACATTCTATCCTTACACAAGTATTCTCATTCTATAATAAGAGAGTACTGGTTTCTTCTAAGTTAAAAAAAATTAAACATCATCCAAGACTTTCAGAAGCAGCTCATTCTTAAGACAGGTAGGGAAGGGAATCACATGTATGTATATATTGTCAGCAGTAAAGGTCATGTGAACTAGGATTTCATGGCAATAAAACTTCTATCACCAAGTTACTCAGAATTAGTGAAGAATTTATAATTACATGACAGGAGCTCAAGGAAATAAGATTAGTCAGAGGAAACCAAGTCAAGAAAGTGGTTTTGTTTGATTCTTGCTTATCAATCCAGAGTTTAGTTTTCAAACTATACCTGCTTTAATGTCAAACACCAAATTACAAGTGATTGTATATGTCATTGCCAGATACATTGTTTTCTTTCTTAAAATTGCAATGAATCATGTAGGTGAAAGACTTTGTCTTAGAATATTTGCTCTTGTTAAAATGAAAAGTAATCACTCAAATTTACACAGTGAAAAGGAAAAATAAGTGACAAAATAGGACTATTTGATATTTCCTTCTCCTTATGGCACTGCTTGAGTTCTTCACTAGAGGACATGGAAAGATTTTTAATCATGTGTACATGATTGAAATCATGTGTACATGACTGGTACAGCAAGTCAGAATTCATTAAATTCAGAAGGACAGAAAATTTACCCTTCTCATAGCCAGCTATGTTCACACGAGAAACACACATAAAAGAGAATTTTCCAAGTTAGGCAGCCTTTTTAACTATGAGGCATTCAAATACTCTTTTTACTGTGTTCATAGTTTTGCTCTTTCTATGATGTTATATGGCTGGAATCATGCAGTATGTGGCTTTTCTTCTTTCAGACAGAAAAATTTGTTTAGCCTTCCTCGTTGCATTATCATGGCATGATAGCTCAGTTAGCACTAATTAACATTCCATTGTATTGATTTCATTGTTACTGTTTATTTCTTCATGTAAAAACTGAAGGACATCTTAGTTTCTTCCAAGGTTTGGCAATCATGAATAAATAAGGCTATTATAAATATCTGTGTATGTTTTTAAACTGACACAATTTTTCAATGTATTCAGACAATTTATTATATTTTTATTTTATGTTGTTTATTATCTGTTTCTTTCTTTTGACATGATCTCAGTGATCTTCAAAAGCTTTCTTGATTTTTAGAATAAAAAAGGAGTCCCAGGTTCATCTTGCATATTGTCAATGCCAGGGCTACAATGAGCTCTATCTCAAACCATCTCTGATGGTTCTGTGCAGAATGAAATGACCTGTACACAACACACACTGTGTCACCTCATTCCATACTCAGATAGTGCCTCCCAGTCAGTGATCAGGCTTCTGATTTTTCCAGTAACTGCCTTGAGCCGTTATCATTTCTTTATTCATATGTGCAAATTTTAATGCTTGTAGTTTAGCAAAAGCCATACTCTTAAGTGAAATAAATAGGACACACATGTGTAAATACCAAATAGTTTCACTAGTTTGAGAAACTGATAGTGTAAATAAGGATTAAAATGATTGAAATGAATAATTGGTAATTTGAAATATTAAAAGGTCCAAAGGTGTAGGGGTGGTGAGAGGGGAAGGGTAAAGGAAAGAAGGGAAAGGAAAAATTGTGAGAAAAGAAAAAATGGAAATGATGTCAATGTAAATAGGGAAGGGTGGAGGGGGTGAAGGGCGCACAGGTAATGGGGAAAAAATAAGAACCAAGATTCTTCATGTACAGGTACAAGCACCCAGTGATAAATGTAAACATACTGTGTACCTAAAATGTACAACAATAAAAGAATTTAAAAGAAAAAAAAGCAATTCAGAAATTTATAAAATGACATTTCCACTTGCCTTAGCAATGTTCCAAGATTATTTTGGCCAAAACAATGGTCAACATGTTTTCCAATTCTCCCTGTATTCTATTTTTATTAACTTCCAACTCCTTGTTGCATAGATTCAAATCATGATTCTTCCCCAGTTTTGAGATTCACCTTTATTGATCCTTTGACCTAAACAGTATGCAATTGCTTAGCCAAAACCTGTTTTAAATGATTTTCCTATAATCTTAATTTATAGTCTTTTATATTTTGTAGCAAAAAAGCATACTTATATTCTGGAAGCCTTGAAAAGATAGAATAAAATTATACAAAATGCATATTTCAATTATAAATAACATGGCCAAAGAATGACCAGATACTACAAAATACCTTAAAATTGCTCACCTTTCTTTTTCATAGCAAAACATGTGTTTAAAAAATAATTATTGCTGGGACCTGGGATTTAGCTCAGTGGTTCCGGCACCCACCTTGCAAGCACAAGGTCCCAAGTTCAATCCCTGGTACCAAAAAAAAAAAAAAAAAAGGAATTATTGCTACCTTATTTGTATTCTATCTTTGAAGCTACAAGAACAATATGTAAAATATATCCAGGTTAATTATTTTGTACATATGAAGAGGATGGGTTAAAATTAACGTAGTGCTTTTATAACATAGGTATTTAAAGGTACTAACTAAGAATAGTACAAATACTTTTGATTGAAAAATGTGGTCTTATTTTTTCTCAATTCCCCTGCCCTCCATTCAAACCCTCCATCCCTGAACACCAACCCTAACAGTCGAACACATACTCCAAAACGCAGGAACAAAAGAAAAGAAAAGTGTGGTCTTATTGACATAGGGCACCAAATAATCCAAACAAGAAAAATAATCTAATGATAGGAAATATTTGTTTTCCAAACAAGGGAGATATAACTACAACCTGCTGGATATGAGTTCGTGTCCTCTAAGAAAAACTTCTAGGAAAAATAGAGGTTAAGAGTAGAAATAATTTATTGAGAGAAAGATAGTTTCTAAGAGAGACAGAAGAGGGACCAGAAAATGGGCTGCCCACATACTCTGCTTCTCAAAGGTGTTTCATTGAGCAAAGCCATGAGGTGAGGTGAGTACAAGATGGAACAAAACTATAGGCAACTAATAAGATCCAATGGAAAATGAAAAGATGGAACAAAAAGTATGATCAACCAATAAGATTACAAGTATATTCACCTAGGTAGTATTAATCAAATAGGAATCAAATGGGAAAACAAGTCACAGTAACAAGCATACATAGAATGAGCAAGGAATTTCCAGAAAGGAAATGGGCTAGCTAGGGATGTTTTAGTTCCCAATTAAGGTGATTGATATCTATTTAGAATATCAATCACTGATATTCATCTCCAGGGGAAGTGTATGGGTGTAGTAGTTTCTCTCTTTTTAGTATATGTGCTGCCGAAGTGAGCACAAGTTTCTCTCTTTTTAATGTTAACCTTTGTGAACATGACTCACTTGTTGTCCATGCTAAGGGCTCAGCCCTGTGCAACCACCTTATAATATTTTTTAACTAACTTAGCTATCTGGAATATTATTAGATGATTCCACACCACAGTGTGCATGTAAGAGCCTCACTTTATGGTTATAAAATTCGTATGTGATCTTCCATCCATGATTATTAGAGTCTTCCCTTTGTGGGGTACTGAACAAATATGTTGGTAACATGCTAAACATTTGACCTTTTCTCCTAATTCTCAATTCATTTCATGTCATCAAACATGGCAACAAATTAAGTTTCAAATCAGGGCCAAGAAATTGGTGCTCCAAGTAAAATTTTGCTTTCAGGATATTTTAAATATCCTTAAGAATTTGATTTTATTGTTCTATGGATTACTAAAAAAATTCAGTTCAAATCATAAGTATTCTAGAAATATATTTAACTTTTAAATTGATTCAATGTTTCAATTTAAAATAATTTTGAAGCCTGATTATCTAAGTGAAATACACAGTGAAAATACAGATGTTTTTCATATATGACAATTTTCTCTTAGGTGAACAATTAATCTTTCTACATGAAGTAAAGGGATAATGTTCATCTTGTATCGTCAGGAAGTTTTGATGCAAATGAAAGATATTCAACACAAGTAAGTCTTCAAAACATGTGACCTTAAAAGAATATCAAGGTGCTCACTTTAGAGTGGTACCTAAACTAAAGATAGTCTTTGACCATAAAAGCAGTCAGGATTCTGTAAGTAACAGAAAATCGTATATCAGATTTTTTTCCCTTTTTAATGCTGGTTTACAAACTAATATTAGTTTGCTCTCAATTCATTCTGTCTTTCTCTGTCTCTGTCTCTATCTCTATACCTATGTCTCTGTCTTCCTCTCTCTCTCTCTTATTCTCATTTCTTCTCATAGCATTCTCATGTTTCCCATTAGATATTGCTCACACAACTCTCTCCCTCACTTCTCTCACATTACATTTCTGTTGTTTTCTTTTCTTTTTTTTATTAAATTTATTAAATTTATTAAATATTATTGGTACATTGTAGGTATACAACACAATTACATTTCTCACTGGGAATTGGACCTTTACATAATGCATCTTGGTTCTTATTTTTTCCCCATTCCTAGCCCTCCCTTCACCCCCTCCACCCTTCCCTATCTACAAAGACTTTATTTCCATTTTTTCCATTTCTCATCATTTTTCCTTTCCCTTCTTTCCTTTCCCCTGCCCCTCCCTCTACCCATACCCCTTTGGACCTTTTCTTCCTATTTTGCATTATAGGTTATTCATTCTAATCATTGGTACACTTTAGGTATACAATATAATGACATTCATTGTTGGAAATTTGCACCTTTACATAGTCTCTCTTGGTTCTTATTTTTCACCCTTGCCCAGCCCTCCCTTCAACCCCTCCAGTCCTCCCTATTTACAAAGATTTTGTTCCTATTTTTCCATTTGCTCATATTAATCCCATTCCCTTCTATCCTTTCCCCTAGCCCTCCCACTTCCTTCCCCTTTGCCCCTTTTCTTCCTATTTCACATTACATATTATACATTTTAGTCCTTATTTACACTTTCAGTTTCTCACACAAGAGAAACTATTTGGTATTTATACATGTGTGTCTGATTTATTTCACTTAAGAGTATTGCCTCAATGTGCATCCACTTGGCTATAAATGTCTAATTTTTCATTTTTTAAGGCTGAATAGTACTCCATTTTATTAAAAAAATCACATTTTCTTTATCCAGTCTCCAGTTGATGGACATTTGGGCTGTTTCCAAGTTTTAGCTATCACAAACTGTGCTGCTATGAACATGGGCACACATATGTTTACGTACGTGCAAAGGAATTGAAGTTTTCCCCTGTATATTATCAGACCATAGTGCGATGAAATTGGAGATCCATAGCAAAAGAAACTCAAAAAATTTCATAAACACGTGGAAATTGGATAACACACTTCTGAATAACCAATGGGTCACAGAGGAAATTAAAGAAGAAATCAGACAGTTCCTTCAATTAAATGACAATGACAATACAACATATCGGATTCTATGGGACACAGTGAAAGCAGTCTTACGAGGGAAATTTTGTTTGTTTTCTATCATCTTTATTGTCTGTTATCTTTCCAGCATTTCATTTTCTTTTTTCTTCATTCATTAATTTTATTGGAATATTTTAGGTATACAATATACTGACATTCATTATTGGGAATTTGTAATTTTACATAATATATCTTGATGCTTATTTTTTCCCCATTCCCATGCCCTCCCTTCAACACCTCCACTCTTCCCTACTTACAAAGACTTTGTTTCCATTTTTTTTCATATTTATTCCTTTCCTTTCTTTCCTTTCCCCTACCCTACCTTCCCCTTTGGACCTTTGTTTCCTATTTCACATTACCGATTATACATTGTGATTCTTATTTACACTTTAAATTTCTCACACCAGAGAAACTGCTTGGTATTTACACGTGTGTCCTATTTATTTCATTTAAGAGTATTGCCTCAATGTGCATCCATTTAGTTATAAATGTCTCTAGTTTCTCATTCTTTATGGCTAAGTAGTACTCCATTTTATTAAAAAAACCACATCTTCTTTATTCAGTCTCCAGTTCATGGGCAATTGGGCTGTTTACAAGCTTTAGCTATTGCAATCTGTGCCACTATGAACATAGGTGCACAAACATCACTGTGGTATGATTCTTTTAATTCTTTTGGGAAGATACCTGGCAGAGGAATATCTGGGTCAAATGGAACTTCTAATCCTAGTTTTTTGAGGTATCTCCATATTGATTTCCACAGGGGTTGCACAAGTCTGCACTCCCACCAACAATGGAGAAGGGTTCCTTTCCACAACACAGCCAGCATTTGTTATTGGTTGATTTCATGATAGCAGCCATTCTTTCTGGAGTGAGGTGGAATCTCAGCATTATTTTCATTTGCATCTCTTGAATGACCAGTGATATTGAACACTTTTTCATATGGTTATTTGCTATTTCTACTTGTTTGTCTGAGAAATATCTGTTCATTTCAGGTGTCCATTTTTGGATTGGGTCTTCAAATTTGAGAGGTCTGAGTTTTTAAAGTTTTTTATATATTCTAGATAGTAGACCTTTGTCAGAGAAACAGCTGGTAAAAATTTTTTCCAACATTGTGGATTTTGTCTTCACACTGTTGATGGTTTCTCTTACTGTGCGGAATGTTTTTAATAAGACAAGATCCCACTTATTGATTCTTTGTGCTAGTTCACATGTGACTGAGGTTTTTTTGAAATCTTTTTCTATGCCAATGTCTTCAAGAGTTCTACTTAACCTCTCTTCCACTGGGTTAGTTTTTCTGTTTTAATATTTACATCCTTAATCCATTTCTATTTTAGTTTAATGCATGGTGAGAGATATAGGTCTAGTTGAAATCTTTGGCAAGGTGAAACCCAATTTTTCCAGCACCATTTATTAAAGAGGCTATCTTTCCTTCAATGAGGGTGTTTGGCTCTTTTGTGAAAGATTAGGTGGTTGAGTGTGTCTGGAGTTCTTTCTGCATCTTCTAATAGGCTCCACTGATACTTGGGTCTGTTTCTTTCCCAGTACCATGCTGTTTACCAAGTAGAACTCTTCCCAGAGATGCAGGGATAGTTCAAAATATGTACATCAAGAAATGTAATACACTATATTAATACAGCCAAGGACAAAACCCATATTATCATTTCAATAGATGCAGAAAAAGCGTTCGACAAAATCCAACACACATTCATGATAAAAACCCTACAGAAAATTGGAATAGATGGTCTCTATTCCACCCTGATAAAAGTCATCTATGAAAAATCAACAGCCAGTATCATACTAAATTGTCAAAAACTGAAATCCTTCACACTAAAATCAGGAACAAAACAAGCATGTCCACTATCACCATTCCTGCTCAATATAGTTTTGGAAACATTAGCCACAGCAATTAGACAAGAGAAAGAAATAAAAGGAATAAAGATAGGAAACAAAGAAGTCAAATTGTCATTATTTACAGATGATATACCACTCTATAGAGAAGACCCTAAGAACTCCACCAAAAGTCTTCTAAACTTAATAACCAAATTCAGCAGCATAGCTGGATACAAGGTCAACACACAAAAATCAAGAGTTTTCCTGTACAATACCAACAGAGTCACTGAATGAGGAACTGTAGAAACAACTCCTTTCACAGTAGCATCCAAAAGAATGAATTACCTAGGAATCAACCTAATGAAAGAAATCAAAAACCTCTACTATGAAAACTACAGCACTCTGAAAAAAAGAGGTGGAAGAGGATATCAGAAAATGACAAGACATCCCTTGCTCCTGGGTAAGAAGAACCAATACAGTGAAGATGGCCATACTTCCAAAACAGCTATATAGTTTCAATGAAATTCCAACACCATACCTCGCAGAACTTGAGAAAACAATCCAAAAATTCATTTGGAACCAGAAGAGGCCTAGAATAGCAAAAGGAATTCTAGGCAACAAAGACAAGGTAGGGGGTACCACAATCCCCAACTTGAAACTATACTACACAGCATTTCATTTTCGTGTTTTGCTACCTCCTCCATCATTGTTAACTCTCTCCCTTTCATCTCATTTTTTACATCTTTGTTTTCCTTCTTTTGTTTTTCTCCCCATCACTACCCTCCCTGTCTCTATTTTCCCTACCTGTCTTTCTCTGATATCTTCTTTGAGATGTAGAAACATGTATAAAATTAGTTTCCAATTACCAGATCTTTTAACATTTGTGCCTTTGAAAGAACTTTCTCCTCTGCCTCTGCTTTTCTAAATTTCTGGAGTCCATCACTTAGCTCAATTTGTCTTAACTACTGAGCTTAAACATATATTTAGATGGGGCAGTCCCTATTATTGATAATTATTGATTTGGCTTACATACTTACACTTGATCTTAGCCAAAAGCCCGAGAAGCGATGTCTCACATACTTATTGCCTAGAGCCAAATTCACAGAGCAAGATGTAGATGACATTTCTTAGTTTGACATTTCTTAGTTGGCATTTCTTTTTTGTCAAACAGAACATAGATGTTCAATAAATTATCTGATAAAGAAGATATTTAGACAGGCTTATTTATTTGATGTATTTAAGTATCATTATTGGATTAATGGGAAAAAGTAAAAATAAGGTTAGGGTGAACTTCGGGAGTGATGTAGTCATTGTTCGATGGACAATGTATATTAAAACATTTCAAGGGGAAATGCTGCCTAGATTAAACTAGATTAGACCCTCAGGAGATTCTAATCTGGCTGGGAACATTAAATAAAATGGCTCACTAGTAATAGTAAGATGTACATCAAACAGGAGAGATTATATGTTTAATGATGATCACAGTTAAGGTGCTATGTAGATATTACACCATTCAAAAAATTCTTTCAAAACAATGGAATTAATTCCAGAAGATACAGACTATTAAATATATCAAAGCTGACAAAGTGAATGAAGCTTAATCTGAAAGTTGAAGTGTCCAGTACTTATACTTGAAAACAAAGAAAGAAGAATAGTGCTGGTCAGTGCAGATATAAATGTAGGAGGATTGTTTTCTGATGCCTTGGAACTATTGTTCATCCTTGGAAATACATGTTATTTGGAATGTACTTGCTTTACTTTAAGCATCCTGATGTGCTGGTACTCTTCACACAACATGAATAATTATGCCACAGGTCCATTTATTGAGAAGACTGTCAAACAAAATTTTAATTCATCTGTCATTACAATCTTTGTGCATGAAATTTTAATCTTGATTAGAATAATGATGAAAGGAGGCAGAATCACCAATGAAATCTTATGATTCACTAGAGCAAAATTAACCAGTATCCAGAATAACATGGAGTCTCAAGAGAATGAAAAAGGAAGGCACAAGGTGATTTTTAAGCTGTTTAAACAAGCCTTTATTCTTGCTTTTCATGTTTTCCATGGTTTTCAATTTTCTTCTGAAGTCTAAGAAATGTGGAGGAAGTCATTTTTTGCCTTCAACTTTTGCTGTTCTAAAAACAATTTACTTAACGTTGATTTAATAATTGCAAAAATAACCTACACCAGAAATGTCTTAGATTTTTCTGGAAAATCTGAGTCCAAATTGGTGTCACTGGCAAGTTTTGGAAAAATATCTACCTTCAAATTTGGGGTGGAAGACAGCCCTGGGTAATATGCTCAACAGTGAGCAAAGTTTAATTACACAGGGAAGATCATAAACTGTGAATTCAAATTAACACAAGACCAAATGATTAGAAAGATAAAGACAGTGAACACCAGAAAGAAAACAGGAAGGTCCAGAAAGGGATTGAAAGAATTTCCAGAAGTTGGAACTTGATCTATTTTGACACAAAGTTTTTAACCACTCCCTTCAGATATTTCCAAATCTCAATGGTAATTCATGGAATGGACTCAGAAATTCTCTTGAAATGAGTGAATGTTATGCTTTGTATCTAATTTTCTCCCAGTAGACTCATGCTTTCATAGCAGACCTTCTGGAAAGTGATTGGATCATGAGGCCATGACAACTGACTTTGTATTAGGAGCTAGGGCTTGGTTTGATGTGGGTCACTGGGGACATGACCTGGAAAAGCATGTCTTTCTCCCTGATTACTCTCTTCTCTCTCTGCTCCCTAGCTGTCATGACATGAGTATCTTTTCCTCGGCCAGATTCTTCTACAATGTTGTTTCTGCCTGGAGCCAGCAAACTATGGAGTGAAACCCTCTCAAAACCATGAGCCCAAATAAACCTTTCTCCCTTTAAGTTGTGGGTGTCAGGAATTTCATTTCAATGAAGAGGTGACTAAGACTGTTTCAGGTACCAGAGAACTGAGGTTATTGACAGAACTATAATTCATTATGTGGTTTTTAAGCTTTAGGAACTGGTACATAGGAGATATTTGGAAAGGTTTGGAGATGCAGGCTAGAGAATCCTTAGAATGCTGTAAGCCAAGTTTGATGGGTAATTTTGGTGGGATCTCCAAAGACTAGAATGCTAATAGACGTGGAGATGATAAACACCAGTCAGCAGGTTTCAGTTGGGAATAAGTTCTTCGCTGCTACTAGGACTCCAGGCTTGTGTGTGATACTGTGGAAGAAAATTTGTTTGCATTTTATTCATGCCTGCAGAGTTTTCAAGAGACTGAAATTAAGGGCAGTAAACTAATTAATCTGGTGGAGAAAAATTTCAAGGCAATCCAACATTCAGGCTGTAGTGCAGGTATTATATTCTGCTTTTAGTGAGTTCTACACTGAGAAGAAGACGCAAAAAGCCAATAATTTGGATAATTTCACTGGTTGCCAAAAATTGAGTGCCTATAAAATTTTTCCATTTACAATTTTTGACTGAGGACAAACTGGTTGCTGAAAAGTTTTGCAATAAAAAGAAGCAAAGTACTTTACTTGAAGACAATAAGAAGGATACTTCAAGGGCATTCCATGCATCAGCAAGATCCTCCCTTTACAGCCTCAAAGTTACAAAAGTGAAAGATTGCTTGAAGAAGAGAATGCCATGGAACCCAGTTCATTCAGGGTCAGGTAAGAAAAACTTTCCCAACATTCAGCCATCCACCAGAGGCCTCCACAGCCATGATCCAAGGGGACCTAGTACTCCTTGATCTGGTGATAGACCTCGGCATCATCCAAGGTGCAGTTTTATAGGTATGGAGAATGCAAAAGTTGTGGAATTACAGAGGCTTCTAGTCAGATTTCGGAACAAAGCCCTGGGAAACCAAGCAATATATACCAGAAAAGGTAGTGCCTGAAGCTGTGAGAGTAAAGCTAGAAGTGCAATGGAGACCTTAGAAAGCTGAGGAAGCCAGGAACATCGACTATCCAATGAAGAACAGCACAGGCAGCAAAGAGAGCCCAAGAGAGAAGCCATAAGGGCAGCAGCTGGCAATGCTATAGGGTGGTCCTACTTAGGCCCTTTGAAGTTTACGTCTCCCCACAGCTTGGCCTTGATCTTTATAGAATCTCACAGCTAAGAATTTATCTTAAGTCTAAGAGGACACTGTGAAATTGGATTTTTTAGGACTATTTGAACTGTTACAACTTTGGCGACTATCAGGGGATTCTAGTTCTGCATAAAGAGATGTTCTTCAGACCCTTGAGGAACACCTAGGTCTAAACTGTAACATTCCACCCTGGAGTTCCAAAAGACTTAAGCACATGTATTTATGCAAAATGCATTTAGTCCATCTCTAGTAGTCACCAAAGTCTTAACAGTTCCACCATTGCCTAAATGCTAAGTTCAAGTCCTTCTCTCAGATTCAGGCCAACTCTGATCTATAAGTCCCTTTAAAAATGAAAAAAAAACAAACAGTTAAATACTTCTGTCATACTGTTTCACAAAGTAAACATTCCCATTACAAAACGGGGAATAGGAAGACAGATATCAATGAGACCAAAGCAAATATACAACTCGGCAGGGCAAACATTAATTCCTATAGTTTTGTGTCCAGCATCTAGAGCAAGCTATGGAGAGATGTTCATTTGTCTTAGTCACTCATCACTGAGTGACAGTGAATGACAGCTACCAGTGAGGTGTGACTTGAGAGGACATATTTAACACATTGCCTTAGTTTTGGCTACTATCACAAAATATCTTAGTCTGGGTGTTTTTTTAAAGAACAGAAGTTTTTGCTTACCAGTTTAGAGACTGTGATGTCCAAAATCACAGTGCTGACAGATCTTATGTCTTGTGAGGAAAACTCTGTACTTAGTAAATGGCACCTTCTCTCCACATAGGAAGTCATTAATCCCATTCATGAGGACTCTCTCCTCATGATCTACTAATCACTTACCAAAGATCCTACTTCTCAATACTATACATTGAGGGCCAGGTTTCAACATATGAATTCAGGAGGAACACAAACATTTATACCATAAGACTCAATCTGATGAAATATTTGTGGTACAGGCAAGAGATAAGTGAATATTCTTAGCTTTGTTACCAGTTTTTTGGTTGCACATCAAAATCATTTTGACAACTTTAAAAAATGTGTAATTGGTCATCATCCCAGAACTATTAGTCTGATTCCCAGGGCTGGGAACAAATTTTAAAAATATCCTAAATGACTTTTGTAAACCACCGAAAGCTAAGCTCTTTGTTGCAACAATTTGATATATTAGGAGAAATAATATATTAAACACAAGCTGATATCTTTTATATGGTCAAAAGTTGAGGCACAAAATTCTGAAAAGTAACAAAAACTTTGCACAATGTGGTTTCAATTAAGGGAAACATGAAAATTGCCTCAGTGTCACATGAAAGAAGATTCATTAAATACACAGTGCAGCCACACAATCAAACAAAATGTAGTGATTGAAAGTTAATGTAATTGTTAACAAAGTGACACACAGAAAAATCCACACTGTAGGTTCTATGAAAAACGAAACTGCTACACAATGGTATGTATAGTGAGAGCCTATTCTGAAAGAAAAGGAAAGAAAAAAGTAGATAGGATGAAGCCTCAGGCTGAGGCTGACAAAAAAAACCAGGAACCAGGATAAAGACATAATGGCCAAGGACAGGGTTCCAATGGTCTAATGAAGAAGTTTTCCCTGTTAAATTGGTGGGATCCTCCTGCCTAGGAATGTGATAAAAACAAAGTGAAAGATAATCAGTACCACCAGGCCTCTGCTCCTACTCCTTAGAATAATATCTTTGTTTGGCTTATAATTTTAGAAAAGTTACAGCTGATAGTGCTCGCAAATACACTTTTCCTAAATGCCTTAAGCTTCTATAGGCCCAGTTCTAGTCAGACTTTTCTGCTTGTAACCCCATAGTTTGACCTCAAGTTGGCCCACAGTAGTCTAAGATATGATCATTTCCATGTACAAAAATCCCTAGACAAAGAGCCTCAGAAGCAACAATTTTCAGGACCCCTCTCATCCCTCAGGAGCTTTTCTCTAATAAACATTCTTCCTATTTATCGCTTTTGTCCTTGATTCCATTCTTCAGCATCTTGAGGCACAAACTTAGTTTATGTGTGTGCCCTGAAACACAAATGTTCCTTAAAGTAAGTGTGTTATTACATAAAAAAATACAAATGCAATCATGCAGTAACACTGAATGAGGAAGTGAATTAAAAATGCCACAGAGAAAGAAAACAAAGGAAGATAGAAATGGATAATTTTACCAGGAAATATATATGAAATGATTCCTCCATGGGATCATTTGATTTATTTTTAGATTGTTGCCAGTTGTCACAAATGTGGAAACATGACTTCTCTATCAGTCTTCTTGTCTACTAAAGTAAAGCTTATTACTTCTCTTAAAGAAACATTTATTCATCGCTTAGTCACTGCATTTTAAAGGTCTTTATGATAACATAAAAACTAATCAAAATATAAGTTGTGTTCTCATGAAAAAAATTTCATCATCATTTATTTTACTAATTCATCAAAATTAGTGGAGATGTTAAATTTTACTGCAAGGAGGACAATAATACCAAATGAGAAATAATTAATGAAATAAAAAATCAAAAGTAAATCTCTTAGAATTCCATTAAGATTATTTAATCCTTTTCAGAAAGCCATTATTATATATAAATTGCTTTTATATTTCATGATAACAAAAGCACAATGAACAAAAAGTACAACAGAGGTGACCTTTCATCAATACTACTCAGTGTTTTGACAGAAATAAATTATCATACAAAGTGATAGAGCATTCATTTGTCTTGCTGTATTTGTTGTTTTTAATAGAGAGGAAATATATCTCCTTTAAAGGAGAAAATTATGTTGATTAGTGTTGGAAATTATGAATTTTATTTGAATGAAAAGAATGTTGCAACGGATGCTAATATTTTTCTCTTATTAAAAGCAAATTAAGAAATCCTCACTGAAAACTTGCATTTAACTATGTAGTTCTTTGGAGAAACACTTGAGTCAGATGGAAGTAAGAGATGAAACATAAGCATAGTCCTAGAATTATGCAATGGATGCTAATCTTGTGATTAACAGAAAATACAATACTCCAAAGAGAAATAATTATTAAAAACTATTTTCATTTCTCTAAACATGCTATTTAAAAAGAAAATCCTATGAGCCAGATTGAATATTTAACTTAATTATTATCATAAGGTGCATGACCATGATGCATTCTAGATAAATTAAAGAGTGGCTTACCTTATAGATGGAATAACATTTCCACTCATTTACGTTTTAGATTGGGAAACATTATTATTTGGTCAATTTATCAAATGAATTAATAGCATTGTGGGTGTAACAGTGTTGTAAATGGAGAAATTAAATATAAATTTTAAAAATTAAATATAAAATGTAAAACCATGCTTTAAACATAGAGATTAACATTCCCTTTTGGATTGATGTAATTAAGGAGTAATAGGGTTTTTTTTAATCTTATAAGATTATAGTGGAGGCTCAAGCTCACACCTGTTATTGTTTCCTTACTTACAAAGTAAGTTTTCTTACAGAAGAGTATCTGTATCTTAAAATACTCTCTGTCTAATAGAGACTACTTAGCAGGGTATAATGCCTTCTGGAGTGCATTTGGGGCAATAATTAAGAGGCTGTGTTCAGGGTACACATACAAAACAGGCTCACATGCAGTCTGCAGCCACTATTGGTTAGTTAATGCCGGTTCCTGTCTGGATGGAGCTCACATTGTTCATATCATTAAATGCTTTGATTATCACTGTTAGTATTCTGAGGTAGATATCTTCCAGAAGACATTTTTACCTTAAAACATCTTGCATAAAACATTTTTTCCAAATGATATGATACTATTGAGTATATACTGAACAGTTCAATAAATCTTTTTGAAAATTCTTCTGTACGTTACATGCATGTGATTGACAGTGAAAAAGAGTTTCTCTCTGCCCTCTTAAATTTAGCAGTTTCTCAAAGCAGCACTCTTGGCCTTCAGGAACATTAGCATAGGAGGCTGTTCCATTCATTGTAGGGTGCTTTGCAGCATCAATAGCCTCTACCCATCAGATGCTGATGGCATCATCCACCCCCAGTTATGACAACTAAAACATTCTCCTTACATTGCCAAATGATTTCTAGTGGAGGAGCAGAACAAACTCTAGTTGAGAACTACTGGTACAGTATATGAAAGCAGAAAGAAACAAAGAAATAAAATATAAAACCCTGAATGTTCAGTAGAGAAATTCCTAAGTACTATTCTGAGATGGGTTTGGGAGCAAAGAGGAAGTGTTTTTTATAGCTTCGGAGAAAACTAAAGTAGAAAAAAATGGTTAGAATTTTGACAGGTAGAAAGAGGATAAGTAGAATATTAAAACTGCTTTAAAAACTTTCAATGAGGAATACATTTAACCTGTGACTCTTTTTGTCATTAGTGATTTATAGTACAAATACTACTTAAAAGTCTCATTCTCCATATTGATTTGCTACACTGTAATTTTCTTAATACTTATATGATAAGAGCATTTCTTTAACTTAATCTGTGTACTTGCCAATCCACTCTTGTCCTGTATTAACACTGAATTGGTATTTTTAATGTATGAGTAACTCATTATTATTATTCTTGGTGTAAGTACTTGATACAATTTAATGCTTATAATAACTATATCTCTAAGTAGTAATATTATCTCCACTTTTTTAAGAAAAACAAAACATAATATTTTGTTCAACCTTCTATGTAGCTAATCAATATGCAGTTGGGTTTTAAAACTTGGCCATATGTTTCTAGAACTCATGTCTTTCACTGTGATTCCCAGGTGAGTAAATGTTCCTACTTGTTGCTACCATGACTGATGAACACATAAATTAATTTAGGGTGATAGTTACCCTAGAGAAGACACAAATGTATGGCTTGAATATCCTATTAAATAGATCTGTGAAGCCAAACATATTTCAAACAATGTTACTTAAAATTACTAAAACTAATTAACTAATCTAAATTTGTTTGTAAAATACTTTATTGACCTCTATAGGAGTTCTGTCCCTTAGGTGACGACAGGCATCACATCTCATTTTGTATACTGTCAAATTTAAAAAGCAGAAATTTAGAGCACCGTCTATATCTTCAGAGACCTTGTGTCAAAGGAAGTTAGAATCAAAATTTTTAAATTACATTTCTATGATTGACTTATCCTATATTTCCTCTTATGCTTACCAAATGTATTTCTTGTAAATTAAGTAAGTCTTCAATATCTAGCATACACTTTGTTGATCTGCTTTTCTAATTTTAGATTCGCAAAAATCTGCTTTCTCATCAACTTTTCTTGGCCACTTGCCTTTGTTTTATCCTTTAATTCAGAGCCATGTAAAATTCCTTCCTTAGCAAAAACACACAAAACAACAAGCAAACAAGCAAAGAAAAACACCTGAACACATCCTGACACCCAAAAGTAGCCTTCCTTTCCAGGATTTATCGTTGCTTCCTTGTGCAGCACTATCTTTGAAGATCTTTCCCTGCTATTTTGATGTGCCTTTGAAGAAGTTCTTGTATCTCAAACATCTTAAAGCACTACAGACATTATATTTGGTTGATAGTATATAGGGCAATCCTCACACTTTACCTTCAATGAGAAAAGTACCATTCTTAAAAGTCTCATTTAAACACAGAAGTGGCTTAATACTGAATTTTCATTTTGCACACTTCTGATTCCATTCTTCTTCAATTTTCCCCTTATAGACATTTGAAAATTCTTCTTAATTTTTTAAAAAATTTTATTTAAAAGCTCAAATATGTTTGCTTTTGTGATACACTAACACATTGTTATTGAAAGTATTTTGGGGGCCGGGGATTTAGCTCAGTGGTTCTGCCGCCTGCCCTGCAACTGCAAAAACCCGAGTTCGATCCCCAGTACCAAAAAAAACCCAGTATTTTTGAAGCTGGAAATTGTGCTGCACATCTGTAGTCCCAGCATTTGGGAGAATGAGACAGGAGGATTACCATGAGTTAAATGCCAGCCTGAGCCACATAATGCTACACTGTCTCAACCCCTCCCCCTAGAAATGTGTTTGTGTCTCCATGCATTCATTCATGCATCCATCCATTTACCAAAGCCTATTCAGCACCTAGTTTACTATGGATCAGGCGTTGTGATAACACACACAAAACTGTAGTACCTTCCTTGAATTTGTCTTCTTTTAAGAGAAGCAGGTATGTAAATGAAAAATATTTCAAATGTGCCGTATGATATGAGTATGTATGGAAGGATGCAAAAGAAAGATCAACTCTGTCTAGAAATAGAAGAATGATTCACAAAAGAGTCAATATAAAAGCCAACATATGACCCAGGATGGATACCTACCACAAACACAGCCAGGAAATTTGACGATGTCAGTTTTACACAGTTGAGAAGTTGATAACAGGTCAAAGTATAAATGTAAGTTGAACTATGGGACAGAACCAGAGACAAAAGCAGAACTTTGAGGAATTTTTGTTCAATACAAGCATTTGCACTCAAAGAGTTAAGCTAGAATAAAGCATGATTGCATTGGAATCATGATATTATCAAAGAAAGCTCAACATTCAGCTTAGTCTAGTAAAGCAGTTAATTCCAGTATCAAGATACTCAATTAGATAAAAAATCACAAGCAACAGAGAATGAGTAATATTGTAGTATCCAAAAGTCAGTTGCCAGTGTCACCGATCTATATAAATTTTGAATAAACTAAATGCACTAAACAGAAGAGCCCTGATGGAAAATAATTTGTACAGGAGGAGCCAACTTAACAAACTCTCTCTCTCTGCCTTCACCAATTGGTTACAGGCATGACCTCAGCAAATAACTCACTTAATTGCATCTTGTTTTGTGTATCTAAAATTTAGAAAGAATTCACTAATAAATCTTCTTTGTGGGCAAAATAATTAACATGTACAAATCACTTACACTCTGGATGTTTAATAAACGTTCACTTCCCTTTGGCTTCTTCTGAAATCCAAATCACTTCCCTTTGCTTTAACTGAAAGAGATGAACATTAAATATTACTAGAGAGAAAGAATTTCCTCTAGATTTTTACTCTCTTGAATCAAACTTTTAATGATTCTCCATTGCAGAGAGGGTAAGGATGTTTGTGTTGCATCTCATCTAATCTATCATTGCTTCATTATAGCAGACAGTTACTCCTTATTAAGGAGAAGGCTCAGTGTGTCATAGTCTGCAGAGTCTCTTTGATACTTCAAAGTTAAGGACTGTGTCTTCCTAGGCACCATAGTACCCACTAACCCTCTCTACCATGTCCCTTCATTGGGTTGAAATATTTGTTTATGTGCCTGCCTTCTGTACTAAAGGTTCTGGTAGAAAGTGGCAGTCTTTGCTTTATTCCCAGAGAATTCTGAGTATACACTGGCTTATCATTATACATGCTCTGGTGGTACTTAAAAGAAATAATGTATTTTTGATTTTTCAAAAGGCAGTAACTTTATAAAAAACAAATCTGGCAGATGTTTTCTTTGTCAATAATTAATATTACATATTCTGCAACTGAAAATATTTCATAAATTGCTTAAAGTCAACATGCATAATCTAAAGTACCCTTAAAATATAGGCATAAAATTACTATTTGTGAGTTTTATGTCTAACATATTGCAGACAAGAGAGCCTAAAAATATCTCTTTCCAGTAACAAAAACATAAATGTTAAGACGTGTG
This sequence comes from Heterocephalus glaber, assembly GCF_053883595.1. Lineage (NCBI taxonomy): Eukaryota > Metazoa > Chordata > Mammalia > Rodentia > Bathyergidae > Heterocephalus > Heterocephalus glaber. Next base: position 7,271,924 of record NW_028258142.1, on the reverse strand, counting down.
TGTGTGCGTGTGCGTGTGTGTGTGTGTATACGTGCTTTTACATGCACATGCATAAATATTTGGCCAGGAATAAAATAAGGAAACCCTCAGAATCCACCCTCAATCCTATAAAAAAAAAATCCTCTGGCATATGACTTCTGAGATGTATGAAGGCACTGAAGCTTATGCTTTTTTCAAATGCTTCTGCAGATCTTCTGTGGTTTAAGATCTTCATATCTTTGGCAGAAGGGACAAACTTGAGATGGGGAGGCTCAAAAGAGACCCTGCCTAAAGTTATAAAGCCTGAAAAAACGGGAATGGGAAACACAAACAAATCCAAACTTACTGCTACCATATGAAAGTTCATGTCCTCCTCAAACTTGCATGTTGAAACCTAATCTCCAATACAACAGTATTAAGAGCCAGGGTCTCTTTGAGGTACTTCATAATTGTTCCACCTTCATGGATGGGATTAAACTTGAAGGAATCTATTTTCCCCTTCCACCATTTAAGGATACATAGAAGGTATAATCTGTATGATACATGGAAAAGGCTGAATTTGTTAGACATTGATCCTGGACTTCCTAATCTTCAGAGCTGCAAGCAATAAATGCCAATAATTTGTAAATTACTCAGCCTAAGGTTGTTTTGTTACAGCAGCCTAAACTGACTAAGACAGTTACAAGTTCAAATGTAACTTTCCATGTTTGTGAGCAGGGTACCTCCTGTGGCACCCAAACTTGTTTTGAGGTGGCGTTTTCATCCGCATTACCACTACCTATATTCTCCCCAACAAGCAAATAAATAAAACTCCAATGCTGTTGGGTAAGTTTAGGAAAAGAAGTTATGGACAGTTATGTAATTATTTGTAGACCACTAAAATCTGCAGGACTTTTTTCTGGTAGCTCTATGAATAATAAACTAGGTTGGAACACGTGTGCGTGTTTGAAACCACTAAAGTGCTTACAATATGTATCTGTACAGTCAAATAGAAAGGACTTGGAATTATTTCTAACTGGAGTGGTAGAATTAAAATAGGAGTTACACATGAGAGAAAACTATCAGAAGCATAAATGACAGTAGAGTATTTTCTCACAGTTAAATGCACACATAGTTAGGGGAAAAAAACAGGTCTCAAAAAACCTGGTGGACCAATTAGTACAGGTTGCCATAAGTTATAAACCATGGGGAAGGGATTTAACATTTCAATGGAAAGGTAAGTAAATAAAATTTAAGCTATCAAATATCCCAGCAAAGTATCTTCTATGAATTAATTACTACATTTAAAAAATAATCCTTGTTATCATCTAAGGAATATTGCCTTCCTTGTTCCTATTTATCCATATTTTCTTGGCTGCTACTCTTCACCATTTGCTATCCTATGATTGCTGTTCTATGATTTGAAAATCATTTTAATGACCTTGAAAAGTCTTTTTGTTAGGTTGTTATTTTTGCACTGGGAATTGAACTCGGGACCTTTCACTCGTGAAGCAGATGTGGGGCCACTGAGCTAAATCCCCGGCCCTTTTTGCACTTTTTATTAGAGTAGTATTTAATTAATTATTAATTTATCTTGCCGCTACTTTCCATCTTTACAGTCCTGATTTATTCCATCGCAAACATAACTTCCTTTATTCAAGTTTTATTTCATATGCTTCAATTATTTTTTCCATAAATGACCTATGCAAGTTTTTATTGATTTTTGCCTAAGAACCTCATAGTTTTAATTGTTGTTATGATTACAAGCATTCATTTTGTCTTCTCAGTCTGGACATTACTGTGCTTAAGAATAGTACCAATTTGTTGATTTTTTATTTGCACTGATTTCTAAATCTTCCTATTGCTCTAGTATGTAAATATACAGTAGATTATTTTAGGTTTTCCCATTTTTCTATTTAGATAATAATATAATTAAATAATATCAATTTGAAATCTTCCTTCTAGTCTTTACCTTGATAATTTTGGAGATGTACATAGTTTTAAAAATGACACTACCTGGGAACATAGGCCTCTGGCACTAGTAATCACTACCCTTGCTGCCTCCCCTTGGGTAAACAGGGACAATATTTACTGGGGAGGTAACATCATGGATGCTCCCTTTACCATATGGCAAGTTTATAAGCTCAGTCTGAAAATGCAGTTGTGTTCATTTCATTGAACAAAATCAAGAGTTATCATTCCTGGCAGAATAATGAATCTGAGACCTGTTTTTTAACCCAAGTGACAACCCCTTATCTGAAATGAAGACATGAAGTCACGTTTATATCCATTCTTCTCTTGATGCTAGGCAATGAAGATGAGCAAATGATCCATGCTTGAGAGAGATGGAAAGTATGCAGGAAGTTAGATGAACAGTTACAAAACAAATACATGAAAGGGCAAACAAATACATGAAAACAGGATGAAAGGGAGAAGTAAATACGATAATATCAAAATAAATATATGTCAACTACAAAAACCAAACTAGTGTATGGGGATTTCGAGAAAGAGAAAACTATGGACAGAAGGGTCAAAGCCTTACTGTAAAGTACATGAGGAAGAAAGGAGTAACAGAAGGTGGCAACATGCCAGAGAGAGGATTAGAGAAGGGGGTGTAGAGAGAGGAGTCTGTTCAGATGGCTCAAGGTAATGGGAACACTGCTTGAAGACTTGACTGGGGGAGCGGCAGGTTCTATCTGTGAAAAATATATCTCACAGTAGAACATATGCTGAGTTTTTGCAAATTTTCCATAGGCTAGATAAGAAGGAACTTTTTTAAACAATCCAGTAACATTTATTATATTCACAATGTTTTACAACAATGACTCTATTTATTTACAAAATATTTTGCTCACTTCACAGAAGAGTCCATACCAGTTAATAACAAATCCTGATACCACTCTCCTTGCCTGTGACAACTACTTACTGACTTTCTGCTTTCTTATGCTACTTCTGGATACTTCATACAACAGAAATCATACAATATGTGACCTATTCTATCTGTTTGCTCATGTATCAGCTTCCCACAATGAAGATAATCATTGCACACTTTGGGGGCTGGGGATTTAGCTCAGTGGTTCTGCCGCCTGCCTCTCAAGCGCAAAGTCCCAAGTTTGATCCCCAGTACCAAAAAAAAAAAAGAAAAGAAAAGAAAAGAAAAAAGAAAATGTACTAATAAAAATAAAAATTAAAAATATATTCGTATGGCATGAATTACATCGATGGCTTTCCTTAGACTGAAGTAACCTTGAATCCTTAAGATAAAGCCTATATGATGGAGGCAGGTTAAATAATTTTACTAAGCTACTGTAATTGGTGTGCTTTGCTAATGTTTGGTTAAGAATTTTTGCATGTATGTCCAAAGGTAAAAGGTATTTACTATGCAAAAAAAATTTTTGTTGTCTTTGTCTAGATTTTGTATCACCATACTCTAGCCTCATAGAATGAGTTAGGGGTGTTATTTCCCTCATATTTTTGAATGAGTTTGAGACATACTAGAGGTAAATTTATTTTAAAGCTTTGTTAAAATTCATCAGGAGTTATCTTGTTCTGGGTATTTGGGTGGTTGTATTTGCTGGGAGGGTTTTGATTGCTCATTCAATCTCTTTATTTGCTATACTGTAATTCTGTAGATTTTCTATTTGTTTTGAATCAGCATAAATAATTTGTGTTTCTAAACATATATTCCTTTTAGATAGGTTATTTAATTTGCTTACATACAATGGTTCACAATAGTCTCTTATAATACATTTTATTTATGTTGGTTAATTGTAAGTCCTCGACTTTTTACTAACATACAATGACTTTTTTATCTTATTATCTCCCTTTGACTGAAAGACAATTTTGTTTGATATTAGCATTGATGTCCAAGCTCTAGTTTTGTTATTATACGTACACAACATTTTTTTCTCATCATTGTATTTTAAACCTAATTGGTTCATTCCATGTAAAAATGGATGTTTTGATAGAGGCTGTATCTCAGTGTAGCCCAGTTCCCCAGCATGCATTAATTTCTATGTTCAATCCCTAGCATCACTAAATAAATAAATAAAAGGCTTTTATAGATATATCAATAGTTGAATTATTTTTATTCTAATATTTTAATTTGTATCTTTTAATATAATAATTCAATTCACTTACACTCAAAATTATTTCTGGCAAGGAAAAACTTACTTCTGTTTTGCTATTTATTTTCCAAATGTCTTATATTTACTGTTTCTTAATTGATTTGTATCATATCATTTTGATTTCCTTTCTATTTCCTTTTTCTGTATATTTATTAGATATTTTCTTAGGGGTTACTATGATGTTTAGTAATAACATCTCAAATGTATAATAACATCATTTATACTGATGCCAACTTAGGCTTGATGGTATACAGAATTCTCCCTCTATGCAGATCTAGACCATCATTATGCTGTTATTGTCATTTAAGTATACTTTTGCACATTGTATGTACATTAACATAGATTTAAAATTATTGATTTATGCAGTTTTTATTTAAATCATATAGGAATAGGAAACAAAAGAAGAGTTAAAAACAAATACAATAATACTGCTTTTGTACAGGGTAAGCATCTTTATTCCAAAAACTGAAAATCCAAAATCATGCAAAACCTGAAACATTGGAGCACAAATATAATGCCACAAGTGGAAAATTACACACCATGAAATCTTGTTTCATGGACACAATTTTTTAAAATATTATATAAAGTTATTTTAGCCTGTTTGGGTAATGTATATATAAAATAAATGAATTTCATATTTAGAATTCAGTCCTATCCCCAGGAAATTTCATAATGTATGAAAATATTCCAAAATCTAAAAATATCTGAAATACTTCTGGTCGTAAGCATTTAGGGTGAGGGATAGTCATCTTGTACATATCTTTGTACATATCTTTACTATCATCCTTCCTAGATACTTGGCAGAGTCCTTTCATTTCTGAATGAAGGAATGACTCCCTTCAACATTTCTAATAGATTAAATGTACTAATGATGATTTCCCTCATTTTTTTCTTTGTGTGAAGCTCTCTCTACTTTATCATTTAATCAATGGTTTTGATACACCATTTTTGGTTGATATTTTTCCACCACTTCATGCCTGTATTTCTTTCTGGCCTCTTTGATTTCTGATAAGGAATTGGCCATTAATGCTTTGTATATTATAAGTCACTTTTTTCAAGTTTATTTTTCCTTTGTCATTATATTTCAGTGGTTTTATTATTCTGTATCTCAGTAAGGATACTTTGTGATAATCCTTCTTGGAGTTGATTGTGCTTATTGGATGTATATTTAATGTCTTTTTCAAATTTGAGGAGTTGTAAGCCATTAACTTTTTAAATATTCTTTCTGTTCTTTTCTTTCCTTCCCTCTTACTAGGACTTCTGTTGTCCATATACTAATATAATTTCCTTTGGCTCTGCTAATAAATATATTTTCATCTTATTTTTTTCTGCTCTTCAGACTGTGTAATTTTAGTTGACATGTCTTCAAGTTCACTAACTCTTCTGTTCACTCAAATATTCAGTATAAAACTCTAGTAGTTTTATATCAATTTTTACCAAATAAAACTCTCTGCTCCTTCTGAACTGTTTCTGTTAAATTCTAATGTAAACTAGTTTTATTTTCTCATTTGTACTCAATTTGTGTGTGTGTGTGTGTGTGTGTGTGTAAAACTAGATATTCAGAATACTTTAATGTGGTAACCCTAGACATGCAATTTTTTCCCTTCATAACACGTTGGTTGATTTTTGCTTGCTGTTGGCTGTAATTGTTTTAGCAGGCTACTTGAAGACTAGTGTTGTAGAGGCTGTGTTCTTTGTCATTTATGGTTTCTGAACTCTCTATTTCTTCAACTTATATTCAGTTAGTGTTTTGATGGAAATTTCCTTGAATGGCAGAAATCAACAAAGAAAGAAAAAAAAAGAAGAGAAAAAGAGAAACAAGGAAAGAAGTACTCAGACTTCACAAATTAGTTATGTTTGGAATACACACGAACACTTAAATTGCTATTTGGAACTCTGTTGTGGTCTTCATTTTCTGCTTCCATTAAGCTTACAGAAAAGCCAGAAGTGAAAGTCTGAGGTCTTATGGATCTTATCTTCATTTGTGTCACTTTCTGGGCATGAATATATTTCCTAAACTCCTTAGTACACATAGGCACTTTTTTTATTCATCAAGTTTACACAGTTTTAGGTGTACATTATCATCACATTCAGCATTGGGAATTTGTGCCTGTATATGATATATCTTGGTTCTTGCTTTTTTCCTATTCCCCTTCCCTCCCTTCCTCCCCTCCATCCCTCTCTATTTATAAAAACTGTTTCTGTTTTGTTCTTCTTTTCTCATATGTTTTTCTTTTCCTTCTTTCCTTTCCTCTACCCTTCACTACCTACTTCTTCTTCCCCTTTGGATCCTTCTTCCTATTTCACATTATCTATTATACATTTTGGTCCTCATTTACACTTTCAATTCCTTATGCCAGAGAAACTATTTGGTATTTACACATGTGTATCCTATTTATTTCACATAAGAGTATGGCCTCAATGTGCATCCATTTAGCTATAAATATCTCTAGTTTCTCTTTCTTTATGACTGAGTAGTACTCCATTTTACTTTGAATATTGTAGTTTCCCAAAAAGATTATCTTCCTAGAATTTTCTCTTATATTTTCAATTACTCTATGGTTTGCCTCTAATCTTCTCTCTCAGAAATCTGTGGGTTATTCATCTAACCTGCTATATTTTCATTCAATATGTATTGTTTTTTCATCCTTAGTAAATTTATAATTAGTTGAAAGAAGAGTTTTGCCTTACTTCTTCAGGTAGATATCTATATTACAACAAACGAAATGATTTAGGAATAAAATCTGTTCTTCTCTGACAATGAAGGTCCAGGGACTCACACTGGGGATATGGACTGCCACCTTCTACACTTCCAACACACCAGAAGTTCAACACAGGGTGATAGGGCAAAAGCAAGTAAAAAAGATTTCCTACCACATTTAAATAATATTTCCCTTTATTCACTATTTGCTGGATTTCTATCAACCTTTGATTGTTTTCCATAGTACAGAGTTGATTCTGACAATTGGTCCTTTATTATTTTGTATTTTTGTGAAGAGATAGTTCTTTGAAAATATCTACTCTGATACTTTCATTGATATCACTCCTTATATGACTTCTAAGTCCAGAGCTGAGATTCTGAGTCGATTTTCCAAGAATAGCAAGATGTACTTTATTTGGGTAAGTACTTTGTTTGGGCAACATGATTCAATAGATGCCAGTCTGTTCTGATACTTAGTAAAGTAAACAGCACATTATTTTAAAAGTCCTTTGCCAAAGTGGCCCATTATACTACATACAAGGTTTAATTAATTTGCTACATAGAGAAATCTGGGGCCGGGGATTTAGCTCAGTGGTGCCGCTGCCTGCCCCACAAGTGCAAGGACCCGAGTTCGATCACCAGTACCAAAAAACAAACAAACAAAAAAAAACGAATAGACATAGAGAAATACAGCTAAAGAGACTACAGACATAGCAGACCTCTGCACAGAGGTTTCACTTCTAATTGGAAATAGATCGTGGAAATATCCTATTAGTTAATAAATTTATTCTAATAACTAGCAAGATGTATTCAAGGCACACAGAGGACCAGAAAGGGTCAAACATACTAACTGGAATATATTGTCAGATGAACAAAAAACGATTGAAATAAAAGAACCAATATCCCATGGTTTTCCCACAAAAATACATGGTTAAAGAGGAATTGATAGATGTTTTACAAAAGTAAATTATGATGTCTATTATTCACAATAACAAAACTAGTTGTAGCAGTGCAAACTGAGTTTCAGGAAGGCTATTTAACTTAGCAGTAAAATGCACTTTAAATATTTACAATCCCATGTGGACGACTCTAAAGTCAATCTTCTTTTCAGCTGCAGTATAAAAGGCTTTTCTGTATGCTTTTGCTTAAACAAACAAAATGGGAAAAAACTCAGTTATTTCTTGCTATGAATCCAATTTCCCTTTTCCAGAAGACTGTACCACTCCACTGCTGATTAGCAGTGACAATGGTGACTGCAACCTCTCTGTGATTCATACACTTGGCAGTGTCTAAGCCCAGTGCCACCACTCAATGTCATTCTTGCTGCTCTTGTTGGGTGAAGGTCTTTGCAGAATTCGACTTTTGCTAAGCTTCTTCACAATTGATCACGAAGGACGCTGCATAGGTACGTGAGCCATCATCAGTCACTGACAGATACTCTAAGTTATATGCCTTCAGCTCAGAATTCCCATTGCCAGTAGAAATGTCCCATGATTTATGAAGAGCATATTTTTCTGAATTCTAGGAATGGGATCATTTTTCAATTACATCTTATTGTTGGGATTAATAAAGAATGAATTCACAGGAAATACTTCAGAAACTTTTGGATGACTTTGATCATTTTAACAACTAAGTAAAGAAGAAAAGTAGAAGTATATATCAATAACTTTCATGTTACACATTTTTTATCACTTGTTCACATTTTACCAAGTGCCTGTTCTTTATCAAGTTCTGTATGTCATACAAATTTGAATTGTTTGGAGTTATTTTCAAATAGCTTACTCTCTGAATTATCAAAATAGTACTCCTAATTCAACTATTATAATATGTACTTTTTAAATATAAAATTAGTGACATCTAAATCAATGCATTGGTCTTACATAACAAGTAATCACTAGACATTTCAAGTGAGTTGATATATATGTCAATGATTTGGGAGCATCTTTGAAGTGACCATTAGAATATCATGTTTGGATTTTCTTAAAATAGCCTTAAATGATATCATTCTTTAAGGACAGGGGAAGACAGAGTCAGAACCAGAAAGGGAGAGAAAGAGACTTATAATTTTTAATTAGAACTTGTATCCAATTCTATCTATAGACATATGACAATATTACTGGTAAGATATAATGAAAAAACATGCTCGATCTCCTAATATGAGAGGATTCTTAAAAGGAGGGTCTCCTCTCACCTGTATTCAGGCTTTGTAAAGGCAAAAGAAGAAGTTGTCTAAACCAGCAGAGTCTAGATACACTTTTCTAGGATAAACCAATGAACTTTTGGTAGGAAGCATGTGCACTTATAAAGAAGTAATCTGGTTCGAGAGAAAGCAAGAAAGAATGGTGCCTGTGGTACCATGATCACCTTCTTAAGAGACAATGAAATATAACATTTTGTATAACTAAGTGTCCCCTCCCCCAAGTGACAACACAAATGCATACATATGGAAGTATACATATGTACACACATACAAAAATGTATTTATAATGATTTCCAAGGTAATCATAATTGTCATTTCATTACAATGATGAGAAACTCATGACCTATAGCACTCAAATAAAATCATCTTCAAACTCATATATGTTTATTCCCAAAACACAGGAAACTGATTAGACAAAAAATATATCAATATATATATTTATAATATATAATCAAAATTCTTATTTCTAAGCCTCATCTCCATAAGTTATGTCTCATTAAAATAGAAATTTGTATTTTTTCTATCAAGACAGGTATTTCTGACAAATGTGGTCTGATAAGAGTGTTTGAGAATTAAGTTTTCTCAAAACTCTTCCAATATGATCAACTCTAATTTTAAAGAACTTTCCATTCTGCTATCATACCTGTAGGTATACTTTTGGGCTGGAGCCTAAGCATTGTCCAACATGGTTTTGAGAAGGGAATCTACTGCTTGGCCTGTGGCCTGGCACTGGATAGAAAATGGCTAGCCTGTGATTACCTTTAAAAGCTTGTGATTACCATGAGGGAGAAGCACAGAGAGCTGCTTTATTTGACTAGAATATATCTTTCTTGTTCTGTGAAAATGTGGTGTAAAAGAACATACAGAACAATGTTGTGGGACCAAAGAAAGAGAAAGACAGACTCAGGATTTCAGAGTGCAATTTATTTGGAATTTACTGATAGAAATATGGTCAAGAGTGACAGCCAGACATGTGAATTCCCATGATTTGAGACTGAAGGAAGGAGTTTATATAATGGTCAGGACAAAAGCAACTTCCATGAAAGCTAGAATGAACCTGGCTTATCTCAAGCTAAGATCAAAGACGTGAGATAAATTCCTACACTGACCACCAGGGCCAGGTTATAAAACTCTGCACACCATGTAATGATTTTTTTTTCTAGTTTTCATATCCTAAAATACTATGCAGGGAAAATAGATCAGAATTAGAAATAACCATGGCAAAAATTATTCAAGATGGTTGTGGTCAGGTCAAGTTAGGGATAACCTTTATTACACCTCTTTTAATGTTTGTCTAAGATGAATTGCTTAAAGTCACACATAGGAATCTTACACCTTAGCCACTGATAAATATGCAGTAATTTGAAGCTATGGAGTCCTGGTTTAATGTAATATATTTCATTTTACATATTATACTAGAACACAGCATACTGATGGGGATTTATTTAGCAAAATGTACACTTTACATTTCAAGGAAAGCAGTTCTGAACCTATACTTCCTATATAAAGCATATGTAATTTCTTGTGAGATGAGAATTTCAGGCCAAAGGAAACAATTTCTAGTTACCATGAAATCTCTAAATTTAATCCTACCTGTTGTTCAGTCAGTTTTTAAAATATGTAATAATTAGACTTGTGTACTATATTTGTTAAAAATAAAACAAATAGATATTTATGAAGTAACTATAATTTTGAGTATCCTCTTTTTTAAAAAAGCAGATACAAAAACAACTAAAACATTAGATTTAAAAATTAAACATTTAGAATGAGAAAATAAACCACAAAATTACAATGCTGACAACACAAAATTTACTGAATATTTTAATATGTAAACTATATGACATAATCCTACAATTTTTCAATATTTTTTACAAAATTCTTAAGCCTTGTCACTGTGTATTTTTTGACTAATTCTTCATATTTGCATTTATTTATACCATTTGCATATTATATAATAATACTAGCCTCCCATCGGGGGGGGAAGGGAAGAAGAGAAGAAAGAAAAGTGACTAAAATTTTATCTTTCAGCTTTCTTTTCAGGCCATACTGAGCTAATCTCTGTTTCATCTTCAGACCTTAGTAATTGGCTACTAGCGCTCTCCATGTATTCAGGAACTGGTGTAGGCTGTCAATAGAGCAGTAAGAAAATGAGAATTGCCACTCCAGACATTTAGACCCACAAAAAAATAGAAGGCAATGATTTTTGATGGAAAAGCACCTAACATGGAAATCCAGAGGTGTGGATTTCTGACCAAGGTCTGCCACTAACAAGCTATGTGAACTTCAGTGAGTCACACAACCTCTCTAAGATTAAGTCTACTCATCTGTAAAATGAGAAAATTCAAGTATGTTAAATCAAATTTTTAGACAGTTATTAGCTTTATAAAATTTGCAATCAAATTCCAAGATCAAATACTGAATCGTTCTGGTAAGTAAGGATGTATTTCTTTATATATTCTGGAACAATTATAATAAGCTGTTTTTCTGAATCTATATTCTTTATAATTTAAATATTTAAATTCAACCATTCTCACTAAAACAGGTTGTCAAAACCTATGTATAGGTTATTATTTGTTCCATAAATCTCACATATTGAATAAAATTATTATATGAAATTTATGGATATTTAACAGTAGTGAAGAAAGACAAATTCAGACATCCTCTCAGAATTGTTAATACATCTAGGTGCATTTTCTACCAAAAGGTGTATTAAGGCTATTATAAAAGCACTGGTTTGATATTAAATGCAATTTGAGGGCAAAGGGATAAAAATTGCCTATAACTTTGAGAATTACATTAAGATTCTAAAATGTTTACATCTATTATGCTTTTTATTATACACTCATTTGTATATTACACTATAAAAACTATCTAAAGTCACTTTATCATTCTTTGAAAATGTGATGCTTCTTAACAGGGAAAAGTCAAGAGTAAAAAAGAAATAGAGAAGCAGTTCTCAAAGAAAATGATTTTTTCTTAGTTGAAATTAAAAAATAAATTCTTTCTTTCTGTGGGAGTACTAAACCATAGCAACTGCCTTCCTGGGGAAGTTCAGTTGCAAAGATGATAACATTTTTCTAAGCCAATATCAATGAGCTTTTGCTTAGACTAATTGTAGAAAGATTTGAAAAAGTAATAATTCTATTATGTATGCAAAACTTCATGTGATATTTATGTATGTTGTAATGATAAGCTGAGTGTGAATTATTATAAAACAGAATCAGGAAGGCAGATCAGTAAATTCATGGCTTGCTCAAGGACTTTCTGTAATGTTAGCAATAGCCTAAAATCCTCACATTCCAGTAAAGTAGCTAGACAATTTTGGCTACTGAGGACTGGAAATGCACCTAGTGCATGCGAGAAATCAACTGTTTTTAAATTATCAAATTGGCTAGTGCCTATCATATGGATCACCATAGTTTTGGCACAGCATTCTATTATTCAGTTTTTCATTCTGTGGAAACATATCTGAGAATGACTACTAAAGGAAGGAAAGGTCTATGTTAGCTCACAGTTTCAGATGTTTAAGCCCATGGTCAGGAGACTTCATTACTTTGGGTCAATAGTGAAGCAGAACAGCATGGTATAAGGGTTTGGTGGAGGGAAGCTGTTCATCTCCTGGTATCCAGAAAGGAGAAAAAGGGACAGAGAGAAGGAGAGAGAGACGGAGAAAGAGAGAGAGAGTCAGAGACAGAGACAGAGATCTAGGGGCTAGATATAATCCCCAACATCTTGCCCCCTAAACCTACCCAATCTACTCCCCTCTTAGGCCCCACTTCCTAAGTTCCATGACCTCCCAATAATGCCATCAAATAATGAATCTATCAATGTATTAACCCACTCATGAAGTTAGAGCCCACATAATCCAGTCACCTTCGAAAAGCCCCATGCCTGAGCACATGAGCATGTTAGGGGGAGAGAGCATTTTAGATTTCACTCTAGAAATCAAAAGAGTTGAGATGCAGAGATAATTTACCTAAACATACAGCAAAAAATGTCAAGAACAATAGCAAATACTTTATCTTATAATAGTTTGAGATCTTTTCATTTCCTTTAAAACATAATTACTTATGAGAGCGTTCTGTAAGGAAACAGTATATCTCAGGTTAATAATATATGCAAAATATATACAAAAGAGTCCACCAAGTCACAGTTGAGGGTGCTCTGAAGTTTTTCTGAGCACTTTACTGCCTTCTTTTGCTTGCCACAGGCAGTCAGTCCCATAAAGGCTCCTTGGCCAGAGGGCACCTAAATAAAATCCGGGAGACTGAACTGATGTGTTTTTACTAGCATGAGGTTGACCTCTTGAACTCATAACTGAAGAAAATAGCCAGATATATCACAAAGAAAGTATACTTCCTTATTATGACTTTATTTTAAAAAAATTTGACTTTATGAATAATATTACATCAATAGCAGAAATACTGGCATAGTTGTAAATGACTTGATGTATTTAGTACATATGAGATTCATAAAAATATCTGCTAAAAATGCAGGTTTTGAAATTAGAACTCTACATTTAGGCTAAGATCCAGTTGGCCCCAGGTAGAAATCAAGACTCAAAGTTTAATTGTTTGGCAGGTGGATGAGATAGAGCTGGGCTACAGAAAAAAAAAATTTAGATAGTCATTTCAGAGTTGATGGTAATGATGGTACAACATTTATGGAGCTTGAGTTTGAATCTTGCCTCAACTAACTATCTCACCTGTGGCAAGCCATGCAATTACATTAGCCAAATATGTGTTTACTTGACCCTAAAAAAAAAATTAACAGGTAATGGCAACCATCAAGATCTAAATATCTCTAGTTATTGTCAAAAACACAGGGGGAGTAAAAACAGTAACAGACCTTCAAAAAACAACTAGGTTACAAAGAATACTATATAATTCTAATTTGTCATGAACAGAAAAATAGCTTCAATTTTCAATACTGCAAATTCTCAATCATTCTCCACAGTCTTTGCAAAGAATGAAGTGGGATTATGGGAAATATGAATGAAGAAGAGAAATAAGGGGCCTAAGTTTTGGCTAAAATGACCCACCAGAAAATGTGAACATTTTTGTCTGCATAAGATTGCCAACTACTGGGAAAGGAGTTGAAGGAAACTCAAGGAACTCTTGCAAAGTTCAAATCATGGGGAAAAGGAGTTAAAAGGACAGGGGAGGTATCCTTTGGGTTCTTGAATATACAAGAAAAAGAAAAGAAACAGGCTGATGTCAGTAAAATTACAGAGTAGACAAGTCCACTTTCGCATCACTCCAAAGAAACCTCAGGAAAACAAAAACAAACAAACAAGCAGAAACTCTTAGAACCAACTTTTTTAGAATGCTTGCAAAAAAAATTTAAAGTTTATAGAGACTAAGCAAACACTGAACCACAGGAAGACTTTGCTGTACCTTACTCTAAAATTAAAAGTGTGGTGTTAATAATACATTGATAATCCAGTAAAATAGAATTGAAAGTTAAGAAATAACATACTTAAATTGTTTGTACTCACTGTATACAAGTGTGTTTCAAAGTACAACTGTTAATTACAATTATCAGCTTTTCTCTGGCCTGGGAGATGTCTAGTAAGTAGGTAAAGCACACTTCTAGGTGTCTCTGAGGGAGTGAAACCAGAGATGATTGGCATATACACTGAAAAACTGAGAGAAGACCTGCCCTGATTGTGTCTGGCACCACATGAGAGCATTGCCGCCTGGATGGAATGAAGGGAGAAGAAGGAGGAAGTTGGCTGATATTTGGAAAGCTGCATTCTATTGAATTGCTGTCTTTTGCTGCTGCCCTTGCCTGTGGACACATCAGACTACATCTTCTTTAGCCTCAATGTGGACCCACATCAGCATCTCTACAGAAAGCTTCCTAGCATTTAGTCTCAAGATTTGGTGTTGCATCCTTGATCCCTCTTTTTCCGAGGCTTCCAGTTTCTTAGACTTATCATCTGCTTTCCAGCATGCAGACAACTATTGTGGATTATCCTTCCTGTAATCTTGTAACTCTATCTAATAAAGCCCTTTGTATGTGTAATTCAGAGATCATCTGCTAATTGTGAAAGTACTGTCACGGTGGGGACCAAAAAGTGAATAAGAGGCAGGGGTGCATCCCCGACTGAAGGTTTCTTGCATCAGTTATGTTTGACATTAATAAATTGTTAGGCTGGGAGTTACATCTTTTTTAAAGTTACAAGGAGTCTTCATCACTTTTCTGTTGCTAGGACAAAATATCCAACACCCACAACTTAAAGGAGGAGAGCTTTATTTTAACTCACAGTTTCAGTTTATGGTTGGCAGGCTCAAATGCAGAAACAGCATGGAAGAAGGGCATGATATAAAGGAAATCTCCTCACCTAACACTGGCAAGGAAGCAGAGAGAAAAGGGAAGAGCTAGGCACCAAAATATATCTTTCCAAGTCATGACTTCAGTGATCCACTGTTTTTAACCAAGCCCCACCTCAAAACATGAAAATTTTGTGGGACATTTTAAGCTCAATACATAGCACAGATCAGTATTTTTCACATTCTAAACCATACATATATCAACAGTTTTCAGTTTCTTCTATTTGCAATCAAAATAATTCCAGAAATGTGCATGAAGGACCATTATGAGTGCTGAAGTTGACATATGTAGATCAAACTTTATGAGTAAGAACAGGTCCCTCGTGTAGAAAAAGGCGTATTTGTTTATTTAATTTGCTTCACATACTCATCATCCACATTCTGTTTCATTTGGAGAAAGAATCTTGTGGATGATTCCTGAAATATTATTTAACTAACTGATTTCTAAATACAATTTTAATTCTAATGATTTGCTATTTATTATGCATATATATGTCTTTTTCTCATCTAGCTATATATTTTTTGTCATCTATTTATTGATAAATTTCTCTATCTACCTGTTGTATATAATTAGTGTTATAAACTAGATAAAAAAGATTGTGGTGAAAGCATTGGAATATGAAATATTTCATTTGGATGATGAACAAAGAGGTCATGAAGAAGATATGATTGAGCTAGATCATGATGAGTATGTTAGACTTAAACAATTAAAGGTCATAAAAGAGAATTTCAGGTGAAGGAATGAGTGACATATAAAAAGCCACAGGAAAAAACATCAAAAGTTACTTCATTTATTGAAAATAGTGTTATAAGAGAAATAAATGTATTACAATGTTAGAAAGAGTTTGAAATCAGTTGATGCAAAGAGCTTAATATTACTTGGGGATTTCAGTTTTATTCTACAGACAATTTCCACTTGACTGAAATTTCTAACAAGAACTAATCAAATAGAGCTTTTGAAAAGTGACTATGAAAACCAAAATTCCCAATAGGCTAAAACAAGAAAGACAGTAAGATGTGACAGATGAAATCACAGAATTCAATAAAAGCACCAAATGATACAGTCTGAAATTGTAGCAAGCCAAGTACAGAGACAGAGCAGCCATCAGTAGGGTCAGGCCATGCAATAAAAGCCAGTCCTTTTCACCCCAAAGATCATGAGATTGGCAAGGCCTCATAGTATTTCTGATAGGCTTATATTTTTCTTAGTGGATCTTCCCAGGGACTTATCACATAATTACAAAGGTTCATAGGATGAAATTACATACATATCCCCTGAAAGGCACAAATAGTGGGGAGATCTTTGAAAATTAAGGTTTTATCAATTCTTCAGTTCTCATCAGAACACCAAAAGAACTATTCTCAGTTCAGTCTTCCTTGAGGCCTCTGCATATACCCTATAAAAATATGATCATGTCACCATCAGTTCTGTCAGGTCAAATGCACCAAGGACTTTGTGACTCGTTGCAGTGTCCTTCTGAACATCATTAGCAATACTGCATGTGGCCTGGTATTCAATATAAACCTAGGATCAATACAAATATTGTGGAGACTGACAACCAAGCACCTCAAAAGTGTTTCTTAGTGATTTCTTATTTTAATTTTTCTACCTTTGGTTTTTCTTATATTTGAAAACTTATAAACTAAATGTGATGTATGCATATGAGTGTGTTCATGGTTGTGTGTGTGGGTGTCTGTCTTGTGTAATAACGGAGAGAACATGAATTTAGCTAAGTTTATTTTTTGAATGTATCAAGGAATTGATATTCCAGAAGTCTGATATAAAGAAAAATGAGTCCTTTCATTTCCAGGTCAGCAGTTTGAATTCAGCGCAGCTCAATATTAACTGTAAGTATGAAATATGTGTTGTTTAGGTTGGTTCCAGAATAAAAATAGAATGGCTGCCCTATTCAGAGCTGAAAACCATCCATATTCTCTAAATCAACAGCACACTGTTTCTGACAAGTGAAGCTAAGTTCAATAGGGTGCAGTAAAGTGGCTTAATAAAACATATTATTCAAGAATAGGTAACCACACTCTAAATCTTTCAAATACTATTTTTATTCAAATTTTAATTAAGTAAAAATATTTTATTTTATTCACACATCATTAGCAGAATGAATGAATCCATAGCTCACTAAGATTAGAAAGTGTACTCAAGACCTTATTTAGGTTGACAGCACTGTCGAGTAAAAAGTACTCTTTAGTGAGGGAGAAAATATTCTAAAAACCAATGACTATTTTCTCACCTTAAATTCCTATACTTATATTTTATCATGGCATAGTGGCTGTACTCTAGGTGGGTGCTCCACAATATTTTTGTAATAATGGATGGATGGGTGGGTGGGTAGATGAATGCATGGATGGATGTGTGGTCTGTGAGGCAAATGTGGAGACAAAGCTCATAATGTGTTCAGGTACTCATATCCTGCTTAAAAATGCATCAACAAGTACTTAAATGCAT
The DNA here is from genome assembly GCF_053883595.1 of Heterocephalus glaber. Lineage (NCBI taxonomy): Eukaryota > Metazoa > Chordata > Mammalia > Rodentia > Bathyergidae > Heterocephalus > Heterocephalus glaber. Next base: position 7,254,139 of record NW_028258142.1, on the reverse strand, counting down.
TCATCTTGAACATAACCTGGAAGAGGAGGCAGAAATGGAAGAGGACATCATCATAAACTTAAGCCGTCTCTGTGCTCTTAAATGGTTGCACTCTCTTTTCTACTTTCTGTGTTTAATCTAGAAACAAAAACATCTGCCTCCCCAATTCAACACTTCCTTTCTTTTCAATTTATCACACATTCCAACCCTTCATTTAAATGTCTAGTTGCTCCTGGGTCAGGATGCAGTGAATGTTTTCATGGGCAGAAAAATAGCATGGTTACTTGGTAAATGTTTACTGAATTAAACAAATGGGTGCTATTTTCCATTGATTCATTCCAAAATAATTAAGCTTCTAGAATGTTCTAAACACTGAATATTAGATATGCAGCATGAACAAAACAAAAACATGTTCTGGTTTAGCAATGGGTTCAACAAATACTAAGCAAGATAAATAAGTAAAATCTTGGGCACAGCATTTGTGGAAGCATTTGTATTAAACATTTGTATTAAATGAGGTTTAGGTGGAAGTCGTAATTTTAAATTTAAAAGATCAAGAAGCATCTCACTAGTAATAAGACAGTTGTTCCAAGATTAGAAGAAGGTAAGGAAAATAGCAATGGAGTAATTAGTAGACAGTTCCTGGAAGGGTTAATGGAAGGGACCAAGGCCTTTCATGGTTAGCTTAACTGGGGCAGAACTGATGAGATGCATATAGAATATCTCAAGGTACAAGCCTTCTAAGTAAATAAAACTGGCTTGTACTTGGAGTGACATAGGAAGCCATTAAAAGGTTCTAAGCAGACAAAATAGCATGATCTGACTCACAGTTTTAGAGAGTACTCTGCTATGTTCCAAAGAGATTCAAGAAGAAATAGAACCATCCTAAGAGCTGAAAAACTGTTTAGTTGCCTACTCTAACCATCTAGGGGAAACTTGTCAGGAGTATAGAGCAGGTGCAGGTAATGAAGACAATAAAAATTGTCAGAATCTGGATATATTTGGACATATATTCTACACAGAATATTTTTAATATACCAGTCAATGTTTAACAAGGTATTGCAAAGCAAAAGATATTTACTGCAAATGATTAGATGCTTACAAAACTCTTTGAGAACCTGGAAGACAGTGATCAGAGGGATTCCTTGCTATCTCTCAAGCCTGTAGTCTGAAAATCAAGAAGTTACCAATGTGTCCCAGTCTGGACCTGAAAGAAACCACAGCTGGTAGTCATAGTTGTAATAAGGTGATTTGAAATATGCATCTCTCTCCTTGCCAGAAAGAAGAATATGGTATCTGCCCCCAACCCTTTATCTCCAAAACAGAATCCAAGTACAGATCATCAAGCCTAAGCTCATGAGGAATTCATCAGCAAAACAATCTGGAAATGAGGAGGAAAGTACAAAAAGGAGGCTACAGAGCACTGAGTAGATCCAGACACCTGATAGATTAGACATGAAATCAGGAAATAAAATGGGAGACAACTCTAAGGTTTTTGAAGTGAGACAAATGGAATTTTATTTACTGAGATAGAGGAGTAAATTCAGGGTTGACTACTGAAGTATTCAACTTAGGAAATGTCTGCTTTTTTAAATGGTTAGTGGAAATACAAGTGGAGATATGATGCACTCTGTTGGATATGTATCGCTAATGAAATCAGGAAACAAGTCCAGTCTGGAGACAAAGATTTGAGGGTAGGAGCAAATAGATGGCATCCCAAGTCATAGGACTTGATGAGAACCCTAAAGAAATAGATGTTGGCAAAGAGAGGATAGCCAATATTTGAGCTTTAGACAACATCAGCAATGTCAGAAAGAATTAGTAGTTCTCTGGTAAGGAAGAGAAAAGAAGCAGTAACCAAGGAAGGGGGTGGTTGTAAAAAAGGAAACCAGAGTAGTGTGTAGTCCTGGAAGTCAAGAAAATATTTTAAGAAGGATAAATAATCACCTTAAAAATGCTGTGGGTCAAATAACCAGAATAGGTCAGAAAACAGAATCAATGACAGGATAGAAGTCACTGATACACTTGATAAAAGAATCATGGAAAAAGCAAAACTATATTGGAGAGAAATTAGAGAAATTCTAAGAAATTTTTCTTTGAAGAGGAAAGAATACCTGGAATGATACCTGGAATGATACCTGGAATAGGGAGGTGAGGATGAGATGTAAGGGGTAATATGTGAATTTTTTAAAGGGGAAAAAAATCTCAGTAGATTTGTCATTCAGGAGAGTATTTCAGAAGGGAGAAGAAAATATTCAAAAAATGTCTTTGAGTAGGCTTCAGGGGAGTGATCTAATGACTTGCTCCTCAAAGTGAGGTGTGTAGATCCCTAACTCAGCAGCACCTGAGATCTTGTAGAAATGCAACAACTCAGAATGTTCATTTTTAACAAAAACTTCCATCTATTCATATAAAAGTTTTTAAGCACTGATTTATAACACAAAAAGAGGTATTTGCCTTAGCCTGAAAACCACAGAAATAGAAGAGGAGACAGAGTTATAGATATTAATGAGAATGAAAATTATGGAGGAGAAAGTGAGGAATTCCTGTCAGAATTTTTTTACTTTCTAATTTAAATAGGAAAGAAGACCCCAATTGAAATTGAGGATGGAATGATAAGGCATCAAAACTTAGATATATCAATAGTGGGTGGTTGGCAGGCAGATGGGAGAGAAAATGCACAGGAGAAATACACTGTAAGGTATAAGGTTTATAGTAATAAGTTTAATGTAAACCCATTGGCATGGCCCCATGCTCTCCATATCCATGTTTAGTTAACTAGTATATTAGTTTCCTATTGCTGCTGTAACAAATTATAGCAAAATAAGTGATCTTTAACCATACAAATTTATTATCATGTATTTCTGAATGTTGAAAGCCCAAAATAGATCTCATCAGGCTAAAATTAAGAAGTTAACAGGGCTATGTACTTCCTGGAATTCTAGGTTAGAATCAGTTTCCTTTGCCCTTTTCAGCATCTGGAAATGTGTCCATGATACATAAAACTTGTACAGGAACCTAATAAAAGAACAATTTTTTTAAACAATTTTAATTTTGGCTAAGAGTAGATTATTTGTACAGTGAATATTAAATTGCACATGCAGAGTCATACCAAATAAAGAAAGGCTGAAGAGATTAATCAGTCACTTTATACTACTAAGCCATTTTATACCTCTTAGGATAACTTGATGTCTGTATGTGTGTCTGTATGTGTGTGTGTGTGTGTGTGTGTGCACATGTGTGTCTGCTATCTCTGAATTTCACATATAATGCACCATTCAAAACTACCCTTAACACATGCTGGTTGTACATATACTGAAGATTTTTTTTTACATAAAGCATATAATATGTTTAGCCCAGGGAAATAAATTGCCTAATTATCCTGATTCCTAAATAGTTATTATAATTTGGAGAAATATACGTAAAACATTAAGATTAATTAAAAAATGTACTGATTATCACTTGCTATTGACTGAGTTGTGTCCACAAAAATTTCATATGCTGAGGCCATAACTCTTTAGCGATGATAATTGGAGGTGAAATCTTTGGGAAGTAATTAGATTTAGCTTAAGTTATGTGGGTGCGAGGCAAGAGACTAAAGCTAAGGAAGTAGCCTGTTAATTACAAAATTCTAGAACACATGCGCAGAACATTTCCCGGAGCACATGTATCTCGCCCACAAATGAGAGTAGGTTTTGATAGGATGGCCCAGATCTGATACCAGCCTCAGGTAATAAACAGCCTCCGGAGAGGGAAATATAAAGACAGTCAGCTTTGAGCTTGGGGCTATTGTGTCCTATACAATAAACTTATTTTTTTACTTTCACTTGGTCCAAACTCGCTCTGCAGAGCCTGTTACATTCTTTGCCTTTAATAATTGTAAAACTTTGCTACCATTCACACTTTTCTTGACCAATTCTTTGTTTAGGACAGAGAGAACCTAGAAACCACCTCCAGAAGGAGGCTTCAAAACCCCAAAACCTGATAACATGTTTGCTGACCAGACAGCCAGGAAACCAATAATGTATTTTTCATCCCCTCTCTATCACCCAGGCTAGGGAAGTTAAGGGGCTTTCTCATGGAGCTGGGAGCAATTTCCTGCTTTTCCCACCGCGGGATGGGGAAGGGGTGCCTGGCCGCTCTTTTTCCCAGTCAGTGAAAGGCAGATAGGCATATTTCAAGTTTATCTTCCCTTTGCTTTCTTCTCTTTTATATTTTTGGTTACTCTGCAGATACAAGTAAACAACAGCCAGAGATTCTATCATTAACCCAGTCATAGAACAGATTTTTTTAGATTCCATGTGCACAACCTACCGTCCAGTATGCCTTTTTTTGTCTTCAATTTGTTCAGCTTTCTTACACTTTTGGAAAATTGGCTTTTGTAACTTGGTCTCCTGCTTAAATAGGTGCTTACCCCATCTTAGATCTTTATGTACTAAAAGTCACATCAGCACTTCTCCCCTAGGTGGTCTTTTACCTCTGTGTGTCATTAGTGAGTTATTCTTTTTTTTTAATTCATTAAGTTTATTGGTATATTTTAGCAATACAATATGATGACATTCATCATTGAGAATTTGTACCTTTGCATGATATATCTTGGTTTTTATTTTTTTCGCCATTCACCACTCCTCCCTTCAACCCCTCCACCCCTCCCTACTTTAAAAGATTTTGGTTTTTTTCCTTTTCTCATATTTATTCCTTTCAGCTTCTTTTCTTTCCCCTACCCTTCCCACTTCCTCTTACCCTTTGAACCTTTTCTTCCTGTCTCACATGATCTGTTATATATTTTGTTCCTTATGTATACTTTCAGTTTCTCACACTAGAGAAACTATTCAGTATTTACACGTATGCCCTATTTATTTCACTTACAAGTATGGCCTCAATGTGTATCCATTTAACTGGAAATGTCTCTGGTTTCTCATTCTTTATGGCTGAGTAGTGCCCCATTTTATTTTTTAAAAAAAAATGTTCTTCATGCAGTCTTGAGTTAATGGTCAATTTGGCTGTTTCAAAGTTTTAGCTGCTACAAACTATGCTGCTATGGACATGGGTGCACATATGTCACTGTGGTATGATTCTTTTTTTGGATGCTATTGTAAAAGGAATCATTTGCCCCATTTCACCATCAGTGAGTCTGTTGTTATTGTAAGGAAGGCTATTGACTTTTGTGTGTTGATCTTGTATCCAGTTACTCTACTGAATTTGATTATTAAGTCTAGAAAACTTTTGGTGGAGTTCTTGGGATCTTCTCCATAAAGTATCATATATTCTGCAAATAATGACAATTTAACTTCTTCATTTCCTGGCTTTATTCCTTTTATTTCTTTTTCTTGTCTAATTGCTGTGGCTAATGTTTTCAAAACTATATTGAAGAGGACTGGTTATAGTGGACATCCTTGTCTTATTTCTTATTTTAGTGTGAAGGATATCAGTTTTTGACCACTTAGTATGATACTAGCTATTGGTTTTTATAGATGGCCTTTATCAAGTTGAGATAAAGACCATCTATTCCAATTTTTTGTAGGATTTTTATCATGAATGTGTTGGATTTCATGGAATGTTTTTATACATCTGTTGAGATGATTATACAGTTTTTGTCCTTGGCTCTGTTGATATAGTGTATTAGATTGATTGATTTGCGTATATTGCACCATCCCTGCATCCCTGGGATGAATCCCACTTGGTCAGGATGTATAAGCTTCTTGATGATCTTCTACATTCTGTTTGCCAGTATCTTATTGAGGATTTTTGCATCTATGTTTATTAGTGAAATTGGTCTATTGTTCTCTTTTTTGGTTGGATCTTTTTCTGCTTTTGAGATCAAGGTGATACTTGCTTCCAGGAATGAATTTGGGAGAGCTGTTTCCCTTTCAATTTCACTGAAGAGTTGAAACAGTAGCATCAACAGTTCTTCTATAAATGTCTTATAGAATTCAGCCCTGAAGCCACTAGGACCCAGGCTTTTCTTAGTTTATAAGTTTTTTATTACATTTTCAATTGATTGATATTGGGTTGTTTAGAATTTTTAGGTCTTCTTTATTCAACTTTGCTAATTCATATGTATCTAAAAATCTGTCCATTTCTTCTGTGTTTTCCCTCTTATTGGTGTATAGGTTCTCAAAGTAGATATTGATAATCCTCTGGATTTCTGCTGGGTCCATTTTAATTTCCCCCTTTTAATTCCTAATTGCATGGATTGGGCCCTTTTTGATAAGTTTGGCTAAAAGTTTGTCAATTTTGTCTATTCATTTGAAGAACCAACTCTTTGCTTCATTGATTTTTTTTTTTTTGTTACATTCTCTTAGTCTTCATTGCATTGATTTCTGCTCTTATCTTTATAATTTCCACCCTGTTTTGAGCTTTGGGTTTGTCCTGCTCTTCTTTTTCAAGAAGTTTATGGTTCAGCATTGGGTTGTTTATTTGAGTTCACTCTGTTTTACTAATATGATTATTCACTGCTATGAATTTCCCTCATAATACTGCTTTCATTGTGTCCCATATGTTCCGGAATCATGGAAAGAAATCTCCAGATACACAGAAGTTGGGAAAAAAAACAAAGCCTTTACTTGCTAGCAAGGGGGACCACCAGAAACTCGTCTGATCAATGTCCACCCCGTCCTTTGTTTGAACATTTCCTTTTATATCTTCTTTTAGCCATTACCTCATTTCTGCTGGTCTTAGTAAAATTTCTGTTTCTCTTTTACAACTAGTTTCTGTTAATGATTATAGTCACAGACATATAACAAACAGATGGAGCCTAAAACACATACATTATAAACTACCCAAACATTTCTACTTTGCTTTTCTCCAGTTTAAATGTTATCTACAGCTAGGTTACAGGTCAAAGGTTCAGTTTGCCATCACCTTAAACAATAAGAGTTACAGGAAAGGTAAATCTTAAAGAGAAGGATTACTTATTCTCCTTCAGCTACCTCAATAAATAACCTATACTTTAAATATTCTCTATCACATAGTTTCTGATATGTTGTATTGGCATTGTCATTTAATTGTAGAAAATGTCTGATTCCTTCTTTAATTCCCTCTGTGACCCAGTGGTTGTTCAGAAGTGTTGTGCTCAGTTTCCATATGTTTATGAATTCTTGTGGTTTCTTTTGCTATTGATCTCCAATTTCATTACACTATAATCTGATAATATACAGGGGATAACTTCAGTTCCTTTGCATTTAAATATGTTGTATGAGCAAGTATGTGGTCTATTTTGGAGAACCTGCGTGCAGCTGAAAAAATGTGTATTCTGATTTTATGAGGCGGAACACTTTGTAAACATCTGTTAAGTCCATTTGTTCAAGACTTTAGATGAGTTCTAGGATTTCATTGTGTTTTTGTCTAGTTGATCTATATATTTGTGACAGTGGGGTATTGAGGTCCCCCACTACTATTGTTTTAAAGCTTATTTAATTTTTCTTGTCAATTAATATTTGTATTATATAGTTGGGTGCACTAGTATTTGGTGCATATATATTTATGATTATCATCATTTCCTTTTGGATTGTTTCCTTTATAAGGATGTAGTGGTCTTCTTTGTTTCTCTTAATTAGTGTTTGTTTGAAATCCATTTTATCTGCAAATAGGATAGGTACTCCTGGCTTTTTTGGGGGGGGGGGAATGGGTTCCTGTTGCATGGAGTATCATTTCCACCCTTTAACTTTCAATCTATGAGTTTCTTTTTGGATTAAGCATGTTTCCTGTATGTAGCATATTGTTGGATCTTACTTCTTGACCCATTTTGCCAGTCTATTTCTTTTGATTGGTGAATTGAGACCATTGACATTTATGGTTATAACTGATATACGTTGATTTATCCTTGTCATGACCTTTTCCTGTTGTTGGATTGTCTCCCTTTGCATTTAATTTATTGTCTTGCCTGATGGATTCATTCTGCTGGGATTCAAGGACTTATGACCCTCATTGTCTTCTCCAAGGATATTCTTTATAATTTTTTTGAAGTGTATGTTTGGTATTCATGAAATTCTGCAGGTGTTCTTTGTCACAAAAGCATATTATTTCTCTATCATTTTGAAAGATAGTTTTGCAGGGTACATCAATCTGGGTTGGAGGTTGTTTTCTTTTAGTGCTTGAAATACTTCACTCCAGGCTCTTCTTGCTTTGAAGGTTTGTGTTGAGAAGTCTAGGGTGATTCTGACGGGTTTTCCTTTGTATGTGATTTGTTTATTTTCTCTAACTGCTTTTAGGATTTTGTTCTTGTATTGCTTTCTGGAATATTGAATATTATATGCCTAGGTATAGATTTTATTTTACCACAGCTAGTTGAAGTTCTATATGCCTCACTTATCTGTATATCAATTTCTTTTTCTCTGCTTGGAAAGTTTTCTGCCATTACTTCTGTCTACAGTTTTTGTGTGTGTGTTGTTTGCATATCTCCTATTTCTTTATTGACTCTGATCAGTCTTATGTTATTCTTCCTTGCATCATCTAGCAGCTGTTAGATTGATTTCTTGTGGTCCCTTGCTATTTGTAAGAAATCTTTCTTTTCCTGATCACTAATCATAATCCCCTCTTATGTGATAATCTGTCCTCACATTGGCTCATTCTACTGTGTAAACTCTCAATGGAATTTTTAATCTGGATATCTCTTTGTATCTGTTTTATAGATTCCATTTGTTTCCTGTTCTGTGATTCCATTGTGTTCCTTAGTTCCTCATTTTTTTTATCTGTGTCTGCTGTAGAGTTATTAATCATGTCTTGCACTATGAACACAATCTCTGTTGTTATCTGAGAAATTATGTCCAATTTTTTTCTTTCCACATCCTCTTTTGTTGCCAGGTCGGGGAGACTAGCTGGTTAAGTTTCAGATTGTTCCATCTCCTTGCCCCTTGGGGTTGCCTTTCATGATCTGGAAGCCTGGTTTTGAGACTTGTTTAGGTGTTTTCTCACTTCAACCAAGGCAGTCTCCTGGGCCTTTATTGAGGTGACTCTTTGTTCATCCAGTGGGCTTCAATTCTCAACAAGCCTCAGAGAGGCCTTCTCTCTGATGCTCACCAATGGACCAATTTCTGGGTTTAGAATAATGGCCTTCTGGATCCCTGTGCTGGGCTATTGTCCTGGTGGGATTCTGGCTGGGGTCTGTGCATACTTAAGGATTGTATCTGAGCAGGCCTCTGACTGGGGCCTGTGAGCCTGTGCTGCTGTTTTCAGGCAGCTCTTTTGCTAGAGTCTGTGCACCCAAGCTGTTGGTGTCTAGGCAGGCTTCTTGCTGGGGTCTGCCCTGCTGAACAGCTCATGTCTGGCCATGCTACAGGCTAGAGTCTGAACAAAATGACCCATGGTATCTGGGCTAGGGCCTGTGCAGCTGTGCAGCTGTTTTCCAGGTAGGCCTTTGGCTTGGGCCTGCCTGCCCAAAATGCTGGTGTCTGGGCAGGGTCCTGGCTGAGGCCTGCATACCTGAGCCACTATTGTCCTGGTGGGCTTCTACCTGGGATATGCATTGCTTAGCTGCTGTTATCTGGTCAGGCTTCTTGGTGAGTTGTTTTTCAGGGCCTTGTTTCATCCTGTTCACCTTTCTGCCATGATGGGCAACTGTTTTGGTTCATCACATGGGTCGGACATTTTGATTTGTCATATGGGTTGACCACTTGGGTTTATCACGTGAATTGACCACATGGGTTGACCTATTGAAATGGCCACAATTATTGGCCATTTCAATTGGGTACATGAGTTGGTAAATCAAAATGCTAATAGGGATACAAAAAGCACAAACTTTCACCCCCTCAAGACCCTAGCCTTATTCCCAATTCCATTAAAACCAGTCTATATTCCCCAGGAAGATAAATGAGCTGTAGAACAAGGGGAAATTACTGGAGAATCTGGTAGTATTTAAGAAACAAACTGGTCCTTCCTCAAGGACACAGAGGACACAGGACACAGAGAAAGGCTATAAAAACCCTTCTTTCTTCTTTCCCTATAAGAGATGCTATATTAGAAATATTCATTCAAATTTTTATGGGACTAAATCTAGCAGCAACTATCCAATGGGTCTGCAAAGCTTTCCTGCTCTGTGCTTACAATAAATAACCTTGGCAAGCCCAGACAACCTCCTTTGTTCAAAATTGTACAGAAGAGAGAGACATACTCTGGAGAAGATTGGCAATTAGGCTTTACCCACCAGGTGAAGGATTTAAAGAAATATTGATCTGAATTGACCTCTTTACAGGCTGAATGAGGCCTTCCCTACCAGTTCAGAAAAGGTAGTCAAGGTGCTCCTCAAAGAAATCATTCCCTAGTTTGGGCTCTCCCTCAGTCCCTTCAGATTGACAATGGGCCTTCTTTTACCTCTCAGATAACTAAGGGTGGAAAATACTTTAGGAATAAAGTACCATCTCCATTCTACATGGAAACCTCAGTCTTCTGGCTGAGAGCCAACCGGATCCTAGAGCAGGCTCTGGTAAAACTTTGTCAAGAGGCATCTGGATCTTGGCTCCATTTATTGTCAATAGTCTTCATGAGGATTTGAAACACCTGCAAAACTTGGCTAAATATAAGTTCATGTTATATAGGAGGCCATCTCTAGTTTCTGATGTGGTAGTAGATCCAGAGATCATGAAACTTTTACAATATTTTACTAATTGAGGACAAGTATGACAGGTTATCCAACTGTGTGTTAACAGAGTCCTGCCAGCTCCTGGCCTGTGATGAACCACACAGTGTTCATTTAAAATGCTCATTAAAACTTCGAAAGAAGAGGCTACTGCTGATCAATCAAAACCAAAATGAAAGGGCCTCATTACTGTGATCCTTGTCACACCCACTGCTATAAAGATGGCAGAGATAGATAACTAGATTTGCCTTTCTGGGATAAAGCCACCCCCATCTGAACTCTCAAGAAAAACATCACCATCACCCCACCTCAAAAAACACAACTATTGCTGTGAATCTCGAAGCGCTGAGATCCCTCTTCAAAAAGCAAGACTCAGGCTGGGGATTTAGCTCAGTGGCACCACACCTGCCTTGGAAGTGCAAGGTCTTGAATTTAATCCCCTGTACCAAAAGAAAAAAAAAGAAAAGTAAAGAAAAAGCAAGACTCCAGTACTGGTCCAGGTACAGATAAGTAAATGGACATCTGTACTGAGACTCCTATTTTTAACTAGACCCATAATGTAGATGATTTTGCTAAGGCTATGCCTCTCAGGCTCTTGATAATTTACCTAACAACCCTCTTTGCCATACTTTCTCTTCTACAGGAAATGTAGATATCTGACTTGCTCATCATATTGGGCTCTACATCCCCAAAATGATAGTAAAGTTACTTTCTTTCTCCCATCAAACAGCTCAACAGTCACTAACCCTTCCAGTGTCTTTTGACAGGTTTTTTTTTCTTCTTCAACCAAGCCAGTGAGCCACACTACCCTGAGATGTTTGGACACCACAAAATCCCCAGTGGATGGGGCCAACAGCCCATTCCAGCAAGAAATAGCTATATGAAGATGGAAAATTTCAATCCCTCAGCATCTCATAAAGAACTATGGTGATATGTGTCTCTCAAGGGGAAATGGGGCAGAAGATTAGGGTGCAGCAAAGAGTGGATGGAGAAGTAGGTGTGACCTGTTAATTACAAAATCCCAGAACACTTGTGCAGCACCATTCTCAAAGCCCTGCATTTGAGCTTCTCATGTAGCAGGTTTTTTATATGATAGCCCAGACCTGAAGTCAACCTTAGGAGTGGGGATACAAAAAGGACAGTAAGCTTTGATCTCAGGGCTACTGCATCCCTTCTCAGTACCCTACTCTTGTCCTGTAGAGTGCACTTATTTTTTTTATAATTTTACTTGGACCAAACTCTCCCTGCAGAGCTAGTTTCATTTTCTACTTTTATTAAACATAAAACTTTTCCACTGTTTGTACTTGTCTTGACCAATTCTTTGTTTAGGACAGAAAGATTCTAGAAAACACATCCAGAAGGAGGCTACAACACCCTAAAACATAGTAACAACTGAAGTAATCATGATGGCATCCATGCCCCACAGAAACAAATACTGGAAAGCTTTCTGCAAGCCAGAAAGACAGTCCTCATAGGAGATGCAAAGGAAGTGAAACCTTGATCATGGAGATCTCCCACTGTCCTGTTGTTTAGCCCACTGGGCTATGGTGTATAGTTATGGCAGCCCAAGCTGACTAAATTACTCCTCTAAGAAAAGTTAGAGAACTATTTCAAACCATAGATTCACATAATAATCCCTAATTTATTTTAAATCACCTTTATAAACCTTTTACATTTATAAAATGATTGCAAAATCTTAATTGAAACATTCTGTAACAGTTGATTAATAAAACTATTTCTTGTTATTATCCTGTATTCACTCGAGCACATAATATTTAACATTATAGATTTGTAACAGAACCTTCAGTTTTATTTCAATGATTTAAATGAATGAGGCATTTAAAGAACTTAGAACAGTGACAAATGTAAGAGTAATTTTTTAGTGGTTATTAGTCAAGAAATAAATTATGCAGATATGCCTCTACACACTTGCAAATTTTAAATAAGGTCTGTCATTGGTTTTTTTAAATGTACAGGTTTTGAATCTGCAAGCAATTTTTGATTATGATTTCAGCCAGCTGCTACACACTTGTGGCATAGAAAGTAGTGATCAATTTCGGAAGAGTATTCTGTGACAATAAAAGAAATCATTCATGTATTCACATCTGAAGTCAAAGTCAAATAATAGGCTAAAATCAAAAATGTGGAAGATAGCTGAATTACTGATGTTCAAATGAGAATTTGAGAAAATTGTCATTTAAATGGTTTAGGCCCATTGTCAGGTTTAAGAAACTTCCAATGAATGTGAAGAGATCTGCAAAAAGTTCTCACTATGGTGAGATTATCACAGCCAGATGTCTCAATAATGCAATTCCAAAGAGCCTAGGAAAAGGATTACATTTTTGCTTGCTGTGAAGTACTGAGGTCAAGAAAGACATCTGAGAGGACTTGTAAATTGCCAATTAGGCTAAAACCCCTTATCAGTTTTTCTTTGATGAATCCTCCACTATCACCTTTTAAGTACCACTTCCTTTAGAATCTGGTTAAAAAAATAATAATGTAGCTACTGATTGTAATAGAAAATGTTGGGAAAATGCACAGCAATCACTGACTGTAGTTTTATCATTCTGAAAAATGACTTTCACTGAAAAATGGTGTAATCACTATATAATGAACACACAATAAATTCTTCATCATTGGTTAATATCGATTCAGACATGACTGAAGGCCAGACTTCCTCCAATCAAAATATCTACTTTTATATGACAGTTGATCAGGGGCTATGACTGGGTTCCAAATGGAATACATGGTAGGTGGAGGATAAAGATAGAAATACTACAAAGGGATAAGCAGAAGGAGGAAGGGTGGGCTGTGAAGAAATTATTTTTTCTGACAAGTAGCAGTGCTTGTACTTCAAGATTTCCTCTTTGACCTTTTCAGTTTCTCATTTCAAGCGTGCACACAGAACTTTCAGCTGTTGTGTTTTTGTAAAGAAATTCTACTTGCACAATAACACAGAGCAGTGAAAGGACAGCGAAGCTCATGGTGCTTCTATAATAGATCTGGTAGCTGATGTGTGTATTGTATTATTTTTCTAGTGCTCCTATGACAAATTACTACTAATTTTGTGGCTTACTGCAACAGAAATATTTTACATTACAGCACTGAAGGCCAGAAGTCTAAAATGGGTTTCACTGGGCTAAAAAGCTAAGTATTCAGGAAATACCTTCTTGGAGACTCTGGGGAGAGGTATTCTGTGGCTTCTTCTGGGTTTTAAAGCCTGACTACCTTCCTGGTCTCAGGACTGAGGCCAATTGTGTATTTTTTTCATTGCAGTACTGTGGCTAAGTTGCACTGACCTCCCTCTCTCCCTTTAAAATTCTTGTGATTATATAAGTCCCACCTGATAAACCAGGCTAATCTCTTTATTTTAAGATCAGCTGGCTAGAAACTTTAATTCCACCTGCTACTTTAACTCCCTTTGCCATGCAAAGCAACATAACCATAGGTGCTGGCTGTCAGTGTGGTACATCTTTAGGAATTTGCTGACCAGCCTCACCACACCATTACCATTACTAGTAGGGTCATAGCCAACCACTCACACAGCATTTTTCCCTTTCAAGCATATTTATTCTAGGCACACTTATCTAGAAAGCTCTTAGCATTTTTAGGGAAAGGGAGAAATGGCAACTTGATAATGAATAGTCAATGAAGAAAACTTGATTCAAGGGCCGGGGATTTAGCTCGGTGGTTCCGCCACCTGCCTTGCAAGTGCAAGGACCTGAGTTCAATCCCCAATACCAAAAAAAAAAAGAAAACTTGATCTAAAAAAGGTCAATATTTAAATATTAACAATGATAAGTATTGTTCACTAAAGCACCAGTGACATAGAAAAGTCAATAGAATTATTTTTGCTCTATCTACTTGCTACAAAAATTAGAATATTTTTTAAATTAACATTTTCTTGACACATATCTTATTTAAATAATTCCTACTCCCCAAAAATGTATCTAAGTTTCTATAGATACTGATAAAATTATGTATTAAAATATTAATAAACAAGTTACCAAGAGTATTATTAAGGGCTGCTATAAAATTTGGTTTTGATGGATAAAATACTTTTCATGTTTTATTCAGCAAACTTAAGAACTGCGCACATTTTACAATATATTAAAATCTTTGTTTATCATAAATTTATGCCTATTTTTAAAGGATGTGTTATCCTAGAAAACTTATTCAAATGGAAATCAAAATATATGTATTGTTTCTCACTTTTACAAAAACAGAGCTTTAAATCAAACACTTAATTTTAAAACGATAGTTTACTAACTCGTACAATGAAAGCATTTGACTAGAATACTATGAAGTTTGAAAATTATGACTGAGATGATGAATATATCAGTTTCAGTGAAAATGTGGAGAAAAGTGATCACTATAGCTCTGTCAGGGTAAAATCAATGTCATCACTAACATACGAAAGACTCTGAAAGCTCTTAAAGCAATTACTATGTACAAGTGTTTAACCCAGAAACTTCTATTCTGGTCCTCAGAATAAATATGGGGAAATTCTGATTTAAAATATGATTGTGGTGCACTCCATCATTCTTCTCATGGCATTATTATTCCATTATTTCCACTGTTATTATTCCACCTGTCTTCTTTCTTGCCTGTTTCAATCTGCCTGGTTTCAGTGATATTAGCTCTTTTACATCCTGAATTTTGTCTGTTCATATGGACAGACAGAAACTATATTTTCAGCCTCCTTTTGTTCAGGATTGTGAATATTTTGAGGTTGTATCTTACTTGCAAGCTCTTTAGTCTGGATGAATGCAAGAAAATAATAACAAAGACAAGCCATGAAATTCTTGGTTCAGAGACAAAGGACATTATTATGTACACCAGTACCAGTATTCAGCTCTATTAGTTTTCTAGGGACTTCTATAACAATTAATAGCATAGCGGGGGCTTAATTAATCAGGACTTCACTTTCTCCCTGTCTTGGAGGCTAGACATCTGAGTTCAAAGTGTGGGTATCAGATGTGGCTTTATTTTCAACCTCTTCTTGGTTTGCAAAGGGCTGTCTTCTCTGTGCCTTCACATGGTCTTTTCTTTGTGCCCAAAATCCTTCTCTTATGAGAACACTAGTAACATTGCACAGTGTCCATCATAAGGACCTCATCTTAATTACTTTTTGAAGAACTTATCTGAAAAACAGTAGCCATAGTGTGGTTAGAGCTTCAATATAAAAACTACTGAGGAACACAGTTCAGTCTATACCAGACTGTAAGCATTTTCTTGTTCCAATTCCCCAAGATCTAATTCTCCCTCATGAGCAGGGTCTAATGATAACTGTTCACAAAGTATGTTGTGTTACAAAGAATCCTCATCTTAAAAAAAGAAAGCATATCTTCCTAAAAGGAAGGAAGCATCCTTGTCTTTGTCCTGGAGGGAGACACTGCCTATATTTTCTGACTCTCTTCCTTAAAGACACATCCTTAAAAGTTAATCCTGAAGAAAGGCAGTTGATGACATTCTCTGCCTTTAAGAGGTATAAGAACTTGAAAGACCCAAGAGGAATTTACCCCCAACAACATACTTCCATTGTTTTTATAACTTCTTGACTTCTGGTTAATGTTCCAATGAGTACAGCATTTTATTGGCTTAACAGTAGCTGAGACCAAACCCTTTCAAACTCTTTTCTCTGAAATGTTCTTAGAATTCCTACTCAAAAGGACTTCAAGTAGCATATTGAACTTCTCAGTGAGCACCCTGGAGCATTGATTTCAACAATGTACTCCAGGGTCTCAGACCTACCTATCTGAAAAATCTTATGAGTTATAGGATCTAGGCTTATTTTTGTATATTGAGTATTGCAGGTAGCCTGAAGCATCCAGCAATCCAATTATCACAGGAAATAGAGATTTTCACAAAATCTGTTTTAGGCTATAAGGACTCAATCTAGCACAATCCTATCACAAAACCACCCGGACAAGTAAGTTATGGCTGACTTGAATGTCTTCTAAGACTGAGATGGCATCACTGACCACCTTATCTATGGTTAGATATGTGTCCTGTCATGTTTTCTAATTGGATGATGGTCATTGTAAGCAAAAGAGTCTACTGAGAGTACATAAATAATGAATCTTACCTTTAAGAGATACTCTCTGAGCATCCAAGGGCAGCCCTGTTTTAGGGTACTCTCTGTCATCATTGTCGTGTGTATACTACAAGATCTCATGATGCTTCCTCAAACTCTTGAAGGACTCTCAGCAAGGTACAAGCCTTCATGCTTTCAGAGGAAAGAAAAGTGAGTGGCTGGATAGCTGGTTTTCATAATGGAAATTTAGTCTCCTGGACATACATGGGACCCCTAGAAGCATGGATTTTTGTTTTTGTTGGATCTCCCAAGAAAGACTCGTGTTTATGAGAAGACACTATTAACAATGGCCACAAAAAAAAAAAAATGGCCACAATCCATACCCCAGCTGGTTGCTAAAATTTAGGTCCATATTCCAGTTAGAATTAGTAAGTCTAGTCCTTTTTTGAAACATTGCCTAAGGCCATTCAGTCCCATTGGCCCTAGAAGTGCACTCCATCAGATGGGGGTGAGGAAACAGTGATCTGTCCCACAGAGGGGCTGAAAGCATCTAAGGGTATATAGTAAGTGAAGATAAGTGGAGAATATTGATAGGTGATTTACCTGGGAGGTGTCAGGATTGTAGTCACATCCTGCTATTTCCTACAAATTTCTCAGTGAGATCAGGGAATGGGGATAACACTAGCAGAGTTGTCTGATGAGGGGAATGGTAAATCACAATTTTGTTAAATTTAAACACTTGCATTCAACTGACAGAGCTTCCCAGGGATTATTTCTTCATCAGGAGGCTCTAGCCTGCCATATATGGCATAGACCTGTAATCCCAACACTCTTATAGGCTGAGGGAAAAGAATCCCAAGTTTGAGCTTTAAAAATGGTTGGTGATGTAGCATAATTTGAAGGACCTGGGTTCAATCCTTAGTACTGGGGGAAAAAAATCTTTAGCTCTGAAAGTGATTTGATGAACAATGACAATTAACATCACTCCTCCTCCCCTTTTGAAATTCAAGTAGTCTATTTCCAGGTGATCATGTTATTATTTTCTTTCCAACACCACAAAATTAGTGGCACCCATTCCAGCAGTTATAAATTCAAATTTATTCCAGTATTCCCCTATTCACACTAGAAATTTTGTGTGAAAAATTGAGGTGCAAGGTGCATGAGGGCATTTTGATAAAATTCATACTCTTATATCCTTCATTTGCTCTGCATGGGCCACTGTAAAAGCACCTGGTAGATAATAGACATCATCCTTGTGATCCAAGATATATAAATGCAATGAGCAAATCCATGACTGAGACAGAATTGCCTGAGTCTCATTCAACCTTTTTGGGTAGGAATATGACCTGGTGGACATACAATGTTTAACCTGGGTTAGTATTCAGATTTAAAACAAAAAAAGCATTGTACCCAGAATACTTTGAGGCATAATTATAAATTTTTAAAATATGCCTATATGATTCCTCATTTCTTGTGTTCAATCACTAGACAGGAAGTAGCCAAGAAGAGAAGATCAATTTTTGAAGACAGGCACATTAAATAATAACAAAATTTCATGCTAAGGCATGTAGACAAGAAGGGAGTAAAGGAGGTAGAGTCAGAATTCTTTGTGACTCCCTCTGAAAAGGTCATTCCATTGACAGTACCAGATGCCTTTGGATGGCAAGGGTGTCACAAGTTCATCGAATATTTTGACTATCAAGATTGTCTGTTAGGTTTTTATGATGAATGGTATACCATTTTCATGATTCAAATAGTAAGGAGAGCTGAAAACATGATAGAGATTGATATCCATAGCCAGAATGGGGTGGGCAGCATCATCTGATACTCTGGAATAACAATACTGCAAGCAGAAAAATTACTCTCAAACCTAAGGCAACCTGATGCCCACAGAAGAATGTGAAATGTCTCATGTCAGTTTGCAGCTATAATTTGTCTCTAGCCTTTACAGGCACAAATAGAGGGGCCTTTAATCTGTCCATCTTTAGTCATGTCTAAGTGATAGATCAAACAGCTAAGCCATTGGAGAAAGTGTAAAAATCATAAAGGTATAAAAAGCTGATAAAGAAGACTATTTGGATAACTATTAAAAGTCCTTGATTTAGGCCCACTGAATGAAGTGGCCTTACTGATTTTTGTTTGTATATGGCTGGCGCTGAGGTGAACTGTCACAGAAGCCAAGAGGACACCACTGGGTTTTTGGTTAAGCAAACCATCAATGAAGCTTACCTAGACATTTATGGGAACCTTTCTATATTGAGGGCCCATTGAGCCAGGAGCTGTCTTTCTCATGCAAAGCCAAGTTGCCATGAGCCCAGCCTAGCTGACTTCTTGAATGTATCTGGAATGTGAATCTTATTGAGTCCTTCCCAACTTATTAATCAATAAGTCTAACTTGACGCATTCCAAAACTAGAATATCAGGATAGAGGCCCAAAACTTCCATGACTGGGGCATTCAGTTTGAAAAAGAAAGTAATTGTAGTTTTTCAAAAACAACAATCATAGTTGTGTGTCAGAGGGCAAGGCATCAAAAACCCAAGTGCCCCTCTGGATGTTTCTAAAAGTTCACTACATGTGGATTTTTTAATCAGGAGAATCTCCTCCAGTGCTTGTAGAATTGGAAGTATAAACATAGAACATAAGGATTCTTCCTACATTCTAAGTGCTGGAATCTTCATAGTAGGGCACTAAATCAGCCTATTCAAGAGACTCGCTAATGGGGTGTGTTTGCTTTCCTTCCCAATAAATGGTGCTTGGTCATCTGTATCATTGGAGCTGCACAGTTTGGATTTCTTCCATTCTTCATGTTTTCCAGCATACTTGAAAACATGTGCTGTTTATTAGGTCACTGGGAAAATCCTGATTATCTATGTCTCTAAAAGCAACTGAAATATAGTAGATGGAAAGGGAGGGGAGGGACAGGGAGTGGCTTGTCATAGCTTGAAACAGAACCACTTAAAACTGCAGTTTCCAGCATGGTTATCATGATTCACACTCGGTGCTTTAGGTTTGGGGAGTCCTGGACTCAACAGCTACAGTCAGATGACTTTCTGGCTAGGGACATGAAGTCTACCCTTTGGCCCTTAGGCCTAATCAAACTTGAATCACTCAAATTCAACTCAGTTTCTGAGAATTGCATTTTAATTTGAGCTACTGGCTGCCCATTTCCAGGAGAGTGGAGTTTTTGTCCAATTCTAACATAAGGGAGAGTGGATATTTCCAGGAGAGGGAGGGTGTGTTCAGATATTTTTCTGATCATTTTCTGAGACTCCCCAGGATCATTTTTTTTAGCACTGTAAACTGAATGGAGGTCAGTGAAAGTCCCCAAATTAGACAATGTTTAAACTATATGTTTTCATGACAATCAATTTCCTTTGAAAACTTCCCATATACTTCCTTCAAACAGTCATGAACTATTAAAAAACATCTCTGAGAAATTTTACTGGCATCTTTTTTTTAATAGATTATATATATATATATATATATTTTTTTTTTTTTTTTTTTACTTAAATTCTTTTATTGGCACATTTTAGGTATACAACACATTTACATTTCTCATTGGGAACTTGTACCTTTACATGATGCATCTTGGTTCTTATTTTTTCCCCATTCCTAGCCCTCCCTTCATCCCCTCCACCCTTCCCTATCTACAAAGACTTTATTTCCATTTTTTCCATTTCTCATCATTTTTCCTTTCCCTTCTTTCCTTTCCCCTGCCCCTCCCACTACCCCTACCCCCTTGGACCTTTTCTTCCTATTTTCCATTATCAATTATTCATTCTAATCATTGGTGCACTTTAGGTATACATATAACGACATTCATCGTTGGAAATTTACACCTTTACATAGTCTCTCTTGGTTCTCATTTTTCACCCTTGCCCAGCCCTCCCTTCAACCCCTCTATTCCTCCCTATTTACAAATATTTTGTTTCCATTTTTCCATTTTCTCATATTAATTCCATTCCCTTCTTGACTTTCCCCTACCCATTCCCCTTTGCCGCTTTTCTTCCTTTTTCACATTATCTATTATATGTTTTAGTCCTTATTTACACTTTCAGTTTCTCACACTAGAGAAACTATTCAGTATTTACACATGTGTATCCTATTTATTTCACATAAGAGTATTGCCTCAATGTGCATCCATTTAGCTATAAATGTCTCTAATTTCTCATTCTTTATGGCTGAGTAGTACTGCATTTTATTTAAAAAACAAACAAACATTTTCTTTATCCAGTCTTCAGTTGATGCGCATTTGGGCTGTTTCCAAGTTTTAGCTATTACAAATTGTGTTGCTATGACCATGAGTTCACATATATCACTGTGGTATGATATTTTTAATTTGTTGAAGAAGATCCCCAGCAGTGGAATAGCAGGGTTAAATGGGACTTCCAGTCCTAGTTCTTTGAGGTATCTCTATACTGACTTCCATCGTGGTTGTAAGAGTCTACACTCTCACCAGCAGTGGAGCAGTGTTCCTCTTTCCCCACAGCCCTGCCAACATTTGTTAATGGTTGATTTCATGAGAGCAGCCATTCTTTCTGGAGTGAGGTGGAATCTCAGCGTTGTTTTAATTTGCATCTCTCGGATGACCAGGGATGTTGAACATTTTTTCATGTATTTATTTGCTATTTCTACTTCTTTGTCTGAGAAATGTCTGTTTTCAGATGCCCATTTTTGGATTGGGTCTTTAAATTTGGGAGGTCTGATCTTTTTAAGTTCTTTATAGATTCGAGATAGTAGACCTTTGTCTGAGGAATAGCAGGTGAAAATTTTTTCCCACATTGTGGATTGTCTCTTCGTACTGCTGTTGGTTTCTCTTGCTGTGCAGAAGTTTTCAATAAGAAGAGATCCCATTTGTTGATTGGTTGTGCTAGCTCACAGGCAACTGAGGTTTTGTTCATAAAATCTTTTCCTACACCGATGTCTTCAAGAGTTCTACCTAACCTCTGTTCTAGCAGGTTCAGCGTTTCTATTTTAATATTTAGATCTTTAATCCATTTTGATTTTAGTTTAGTGATGGTGAGAGATATAGGTCTAGTTTTAATCTTTGGCAAGCTGAAACCCAATTTTTCTGGCACCATTTATTAAAGAGGCTATCTTTCCTCCAGTGAGGGTGTTTGGCTCCTTTATCAAAGATGAGATGACTGAGTGTATCTGGCATTGTTTCTACAACTTCTAATCTGTTCCACTGGTCCTCAGGTCTGTTTCTGTGCCAGAACCATGCTGTTTTTACCACAGTAGCTTTGTAATATAGTTGCAAGTTGGGGATTGTGATACCCCCTGCCATGTCTCTGTTACCTAGAATTGCTTTTGCTATTCTGGGTCTCTTCTTGTTCCAAATGAATTTTTGGATTGTTTTCTCAAGGTCCATAAAGTATGCTGCTGGGATCACAATAGGAACTGCATTGAATCTATATAGCAGTTTTGGAAGTATGGCCATTTTTACTGTATTGATCCTACTACAGAGGAGCAGGAGATGTCTGTCCATTTTCTGATATCTTCAATCTCTCTTTTCAGAGTGCTATAGTTTTCAGAGAAGATGTGTTTGATTTCGTTCATTAGGTTGATTCCTATGTATTTCAGGTTTTTTGGATGCTATTGTGAAAGGAATTGTTTGCCATTTTTCTCTCTCATTGAGACTCTTGTTCATGTAGAGGAAAGCTATTGATTTTTGTCAGTTGACCTTGTATCCAGCTACTCTACAGAATTTGGTTATTAAGTCTAGAAGACTTTTGGTGGAGTTCTTGGGGTCTTCTATATAGAGTATCATGTCATCTGAAAATAATGACAATTTGACTTCTTCATTTCATATCTTTATACATTTATTTCTTTCTCTTGTCTAGTTGCTGTGGCTAATGTTTCCAAAGCTATATTGAACAGGAGTGGTGATAGTGGACATCCTTGTCTTGTTCCTGATTTTAGTGTGAAGGTTTTCAGTTTTTGACCATTTAGTATGGTACTGGTTGTAGGTTTTTCACAGATGGCTTTTATAAGATTGAGGTAGAGGCCATCTATTCCAATTTTTTGTAGGGTTTTTATCATAAATGCATGTTGGATTTTGTCAAATGCTTTTTCTTCATCTATGGAGATAATTATATGGTTTTTGACCTTGACTCTATTGATATAGTGTATTACATTGATTGATTTGCATATGTCGAACCATCCCTGCATCCCTGGGATGAATCCCACTTGATCAGGGTGTATGATCTTCTTGATGATCTTCTGCATTCTGTTTGCCAGTATCTTATTCAGGATTTTTGCATCTGTGTTCATTAGTGAGATTGGCCCATAGTTCTCCTTTTCGTTTGGGTCTTTCTCTGCTTTGGGGATCAAGGTGATGCTTGCTTCCAGCAATGAATTCAGGAGTATTGCTTCCCTTTCAATTTCATTGAAGAGTTTAAACAGTAGTGGCAGTAGTTCCTCTCTAAATGTCTTATAGATTTCAGCAGTGAAGTCATCAGGGCCTGGGCTTTTCTTAAGTTGATAAGTTTTTAATTACATTTTCAATTTCATTGGTTGATATTGGGTTGTTCACAATTTTTAGGTCTTCTTTGTTCAACTTTGGTAATTCATATGTATCTAGGAATCTGTCCATTTCTTCTGTGTTTTCTGTATTATTGGCATATAGGTTCTGGAAGTAGGTATTGATGATTCCATGGATTTCTGCTGGATCTCTTGTAATTTCACCCTTTTCATTCCTAATAGCATAGATGTGGGCATTTTCTTTCCTTTTTCTGATAAGTTTGGCTAAGGGTTTGTCATTTGTCAATTTTGTTGGTTCTTTCAAAAAACCAGCTCTTGGCTTCATTGAATTTGTATCGTTCTCTTAGTCTCCATTACATTGATTTCTCCTCTGATCTTTATAATTTCCTCCCCTGTATGAGCTTTGGGTTTGTCCTGCTCTTCTTTTTCTAGAAGTTTGAGGTTCAGCACCAGGCTGTTTAATTGAGCTTGTTCTGTTTTCCTAATATGCATATTCACTGCTATGAATTTCCCTCATAAGACTGCTTTCCTTGTGTCCCATAGATTCCGATATGTGGTATTATCATTGTCATTTAATTGAAGGAACTGTTTGATTTCTTCTTTCGTTTCCTCTGTGACCACTGGTTATTCAGAAGTGTGTTGTTCAATTTCCATGTGTTTATGAAATTTTTCCGGCTTCTTTTGGTATGGATCTCCAATTTCATCACACTATGGTCTGATAATATACAGGGGATAACTTCAATTCCTTTGCATGTACTTAAACATGTTCTATGCATGAGGATGTGGTCTAGAGAATGACCCATGTGCAGCTGAGAAGAATGTGTATTCTGTTTGTAGGGTGGAACACTCTATAAACATCTGTTAAGTTCATTTGTTCAAGAGTTCGTTTGAGTTCTAGTAATTTGTTTCTTAATTTTTGTCTAGTTGATCTATCTGTTTGTGACAGTAGGGTATTGAGGTCCCCCACTACAATTGTATTAGTGCATATATGACTTTTCATGTCCATTAGTATTTGTTTTGTATAGTTGGGTGCACTAGTGTTTGGTGCATAGATATTTATGATTGTCATCTCTTCCTCTTGGATTCTTCCCTTTATAAGAATGTAGTGTCCTTCTTTGTCTCTCTTAATCAGTGTTGGTTTGAAATCTACTTGATCTACAAAGAGGATAGCTACTCTTGCTTTTCTTTGGGTTCCCATTGCGTGGAGTATTATTTTCCACTCTTTAACTTTCAGTCTATGAGTTTAATTTTGAATTAAGTGTGTTTCTTGTATGCAGCATATTGTTGGATTTTGCTTC
The DNA here is from genome assembly GCF_053883595.1 of Heterocephalus glaber. Classification (NCBI taxonomy): domain Eukaryota; kingdom Metazoa; phylum Chordata; class Mammalia; order Rodentia; family Bathyergidae; genus Heterocephalus; species Heterocephalus glaber. The sequence continues at coordinate 7,229,765 of NW_028258142.1, read as the reverse complement.
TTGAACCATTCTGCCAGTCTCTTTCTTTTGATTGGTGAATTGAGACCATTAACATTGATAGGTATAACTGAAAAGTATTGACTTATCATTGTCATGACATTTTCTTTTTGTTGGATTCTCACACTTTACATTTAATTTCTTGTCGTACCAGATGCTTTCATCCTGCTTTGCTTCCTTGGGTTGTGATCATCATTGTTTGCTCCTAGGATATTGTGTAAAATTCTTTGGAGGGCTGGTTTGGTATTCATGAAGTTCCTAAGGTGCTCTTTGTCATGAAAGTATCTTTCTCCATCAATTTTGAAAGATAGTTTTTCAGAGTACATCAATCTGGATTGAAGGCCATTTTCTTTTAGGGCTTGGAATATGTCACTGCAATCTCTTCTTGCCTTGATGGTTTGTGTTGAGAAGTCTGCTGTGATTCTAATGGGCTTTTATTTGTATGTGCTTTGTTTCTTTTCTCTAACTGCTTGTAGAACTTTGTTCTGTTGAGTTTCTGGAATCTTAACAATTATATGCCTATGTGTGCATTTTTTTTTGAACAAGGCTATTTGGAGTCCTTTATGTCTCAATTATCTGCATGTCGAGTTCTTTTCCCCTGCTTGGGAAGTTTTCTGTCATTACTTCTGTGAAGAGTTTTTTATGTTGTCTGCACTCTCTCCTGTTTCTTCTTTGACTCCAATGAGACTTATGTTATTCTTCTTTGCATCGTCTAGCAGCTGCTGGATTGATTTCTCATGTTCCCTTACAATTGTGAAGCAATTTTTCTTTTCCTGGTCACTAATTTCAATCCTATCTTCTATCTGTGATATTCTGTCCTCACATTGGCTCATTTTGCTGTGTAGACTTTCAATGGAGTTTTTTATCTCCTAGAAATCTATTTGCATCTGTTTTATGGATTCCATTTGTTTCCTAAGTTGGCATTTCATCATGTTCCTCAGCTCTTCTCTAGATTTCTTCATCATGTCTTGCACTATGATCACAATCTCTGCTGTTATGTGAGAAATTATTTCTGATTTCATTTTTTCCAGATCCTCTTTTGTTGCCAGTTCAGTGGGTCCAGGTGGTTGAGTATCAGAGTGTTCCATTTCATTTCCCTTTGGGGTTGGTGTAGATGGTCTAGAAGTCTGGTTTTGAGAATTATTTATGTGTCTTCTCATTTCAACCTGGGGGTGGGTGGGTGGTTGCTGTTGGCGCCTGTGTGGCTCACCTCCTCTGACCTGTGAGAGGTGGGACAGTGGCTCAGAAGCCCCTTTCTCTGGGCCAGTATCAGTGGGACAGGACAGCAGCCCGGAAGCCCCTTCCTCTAAGCTGGGAGAGGCGGGACCTTTTGGCATCTTTGCATGAACTGAGTGCTGGCAGGATGGACTATAGGAGCTAATAAGTTGTCAAAAAGCATAACTACTGCCTTTTTTTTCTTTTAAAACTCATATACTACACACTTTGTCATTCTCTAAATGAGCCAAAGTTCCATTTTGCTGAGTGTTTTCCCCATGCAGTCATGCATTTCCTTCAGCTCAGTGTGCTTATTCTCTAACTGTTGTCTGATAGGAATTGGCATAACCTGACCACTAGAGAAAAATATAAGCACAAATCATTTCAAAACAGTAAATATGAGACAAGTCACTAGATTAACCGGAAAGTCCTCCAACCCAAGGGAGAGAGCAACACCCAGAGCAGCAGCCTTACATCTCCTTTGTAACTTTGTTTAATGATTCCTGTGAACTTCGTACACATCCCACTGATCAGCTAACTGAGTTCTCATCTTTTCTCTTCCATAAAGATATGTTTTGACACCATCCCAAGATCATTGCCTAAATTGTCAAAAGTGACTTAGATGTCACCTTACCTTTAAGCTGAGAGGTTACCTTGCCAGTTCACTCTGATGCTGGCAGAAGATATAAGTACACATAGTTCAAGCTCTCCCTATGATGGCTTTCTGTGCCCTAAGTTCCACAGAGTTGTATGACAAAGGCCTAGTGACATCTCCACATATAGGGGACAACATCACAGGAGAAGAGCCCTTATCTTGGAAGGCTCATGGGCAGTGAATATGTTGTTCTTTTGCTTCGGGGGAAGGCATTGTCTTTTTCTTTGAAGGTTGTATTCCATACAAAACTCTTTAAACTAGAGTTCAAAACAAAGGGAAGACAGTGCCTTAACCAAAGGTGAATGCAAATGTGAGAGATCCACAAGGGTTGTTGTACATAACTTTCTTTGTTACTAGGCATTAGCATGTGACCAAATTTTGACTAACAGGTTGAAAGAAATGATGCATGCAGTTTCCATTTTAGGATATTGGAAAATATGCCTTGCATGCTCCCTTTCTTCTGTGAATATAGAAACAGTACTAGAAGCTACCTTTCAGGACAACTGCAACATTGCTGTACACATAGACACAGAAACCACACAGAGAGAAGGCCACAGCTTCCCTGAAGGAAGTGTCCCTGCATGACTTTTTTTTTGTCACAAAGAACTACCTCCCTAGATTGTCCCTTGTCAGGGAAAAACGATACTGCTATTTTATGTTCTCTGTGTATTTCAGCAGCTTGCAACTTAAAGTCACAGTCAGTCCTTGTGGCTTTTTAATATAAGAATAATCCTACTTCAGAATATAATATCCAATGGTTACACTGGAAGAAAAACAACCATTTTAAAATGGTATGGCCTTGGAAGTTTAAATTGATACACTGTAAATAAATTTCAAGTTCGTTAAACACTACTTTATCAAAGAACCTGTATTAGTCACCTTTCCTATTGCTTAGATACAATACCCAAAATCCACAACTTAAAGGAGAAGAGGTTTAATTTGGCTCACTGTTTCAGGGATTTGGTCCATGCTTGCCTGGCCCAAGGCAGGAACATCATGGTAGAAGAGTGTGACAGAGAAAAGACAATTTGTTCATGGCAGCCAACCAGCTCCAGAGAGGAAGGAGTGAGGGACCACATATAGAATCCAAAGTCACACCTTAGTGATCCCCCCAGATATAACCAGAATGTGCTTTACTAATCTGCTAGGCATTTCTTAAGCCAATCAAGTTGACATATTAGGATTATCCCTCATAGAACAAATGGAATTTTCCTCTTATATAGTTAATTCAATTTATTTGAAGAAAACCTGGAATATAAAAGAAAAAATTGACAAAAGCAGAATGTACTCTGAAAACAAATATCTTAAAATCAGAAATATCAAATTTTCTCGCAGGAAAAATGTAAAATAAAAATATGTATAGATCAAGGACTATGTTGAGTTTTTATGTTATTTACATTTGTGGGAAATAGCTAAACTCAGATTAGTTCATAAAAACAATATGTCAATGTCATGTGAATAGGCAAAAAAAATTGAAATGAGTAATGGGAACTTAATAAAATCTAATCTAGAATGATTTGAGAATAATCCAAAAATGTAGTAATTGAAGCTTCAGAAATAGAAGCCTAAAATGAAACAAATTGCAGAGAGATATTTTAGGTTAAAATGAAGAAGATTTAATAATTAGAAGTTAAGCTACCTCAGGAAATAAAGCAGGAGTAATATAAGGACAAATTATAACAAAGAATATGTGCATGCAAGTTTAATACTTGCAGCAAAAGAAGATGCTTAATATTCTAAGGGAGTAATTGCCAAAGAATTATCCCCAAACTGTAGCATCAGCCTCCCCTAGGTACATCTCAGAAAAGCAGATTCTCAGGCATTCCATCAGATCTACTCAAGTTGAGTTTCTGAGACTGGGGGAAGAGACAGCAATCTGATTAACTAAGTTCTTCAATGTTTCTGGCATATTAAAGTTTAATAACAACTTGTCTGAAGTATGTCATATGATGCATAAAGGGAAGTCAACAACATTTATTTTTCTTTTTCCATAAGTTATGTAGTATCCTTGCCATTTCTTTGGTCAGTTTGTTATAAACTAATGTGTTTTTTAAAGTAAAGAAAGGAATCGATGTCATCACTACTGTTGCATTTGAAAACACCAATTCAATTGCTCTTGTGACAGTCAATCTTAATTTAACATTGATTGGGTTAAGAAACTCTGGAAGTGATAATTGCATCATAGATCCACTATCTCATTAGTGGATAAATCCACTGATGTTCGTAATTTGCTGTAAAGTGTGGGCCCTGTTGGAGGTGGTGGGTCACAGAGACAGTGCCTCTGGAGGGTATATCTTTCCCTGGTTCGCTTCCTTTTGCTCCACCATGATATTCCTGCTTTGAGTCAGCCACCCATGGGTTAAAGCCTCTGAATCCATGAGTCACATTAATCCTCTTCTCCTTTAGATTGTATCCTAGCAATAGAACAGAATACTTGATAATGTATCTTTTTAAAGTTTATTCAGTTTACAAGAGCATGAGGCCAGCTGGCTGGAGATGACCTCATGACAGATGCCATCATAGTGTCAGGAGTCCCTTAAAGAGATTACATGGAAAGATGGGGAATGAGAGAATGACTCCGGACCAGGTTTGTTCTTTTAGACCAAATTTCTCTCACAAAAACAAATTCAATCTGTTACACTCACAATGCTCTAGGCATCTTCCATGAGACCCCATTTCTTAAAGGGTCCACCACCTCTCAAGATCAAGAACTGAAGAACAAGCTTTCAGTTCCTGAAACTTTGGGAAACATACTCAAACCATATCCAAAGTTCAGCACCCTAAAAGCTCTAACATTGTAAAGGTACAAAAACTATGTTGGAGATTTACTCTGAATTCTTGAAATATTGACTTTTTAATATGGTATTTTCCCCTTTTAGGAAATTTAAACTTCAAATAAAGAAATGCATAAACAAATAAACAATAAATTACTAATGTTGATTTGGTATCCATGAGTCATATCATAAATGTTTTTATTTTAAATACATTGATCATCACCTTGATGGATTAGCACCAATTGATTTTCTTGTCCATGTTTTTATGTTTTTAATTGCTCAAAAAATTATAAAGAAATCAATGCTTTTTTCCAATTACATTCACAGCTGACAACTCTGAATTTGCTTTTAAATGACTATAAATTTTGTATATTTGATTGCTATATTTATTGCAAGCATTTGGCTTTTACTCTTGTCTTTAGTAAATTAATTTGCAGAAGTTAATCTCAAACACAGTTGCTAGTGAGATTCTTTTCTTGGTTCAGTAGTTTGCCAGCACCAAATATTAACAATAAGCCTAAGGACTTCTTCTTAATCTAAAACAAAACAAACAAAAAAAGTGGTGTGGGAAAAACAAACTGTTCTGTTATGATAGTTGCTATGGATACTAAGCTCCTTCACAAATTTGAGCTGTGTGAGTATAAAATATTAGCCATTTGATTAACCTGTGATTTTATTTAAAAGTGGTGTATTTCATAAGTTTTGTGTGTTCTACCATAGATTAATATATTTATATTCACAGATAAGACAGCTTTTAGAAAAAACTCTCTCTGATTTCCCGTTTCTTTGGAAAAATATCAAGAATATATGAAACTTAATGGAATAAATCACATTTATGAAAACTTGGCTAGCCAGCAATTTTTTTACTATTTTTGAAGTAAAAAAAAAGAATAACCTTAAAGAAACCTTACATTACACCTTAAAAACAATTTGGATACAAGAATTATTGTCTGGATTTTAAGAACTTTATCAGCAGAATTTTTATAATCTACAAATTTACCATGAGTGAAATTCATATTTCATCAGTTTTACTTAGAGTATTGGTTTTAAAATATTTTAAATTTTCTTTTTTACAAATCTCCGGGAATATAGTATTTCCTCTCCTCCTTTATGTATTAAAATATATTAGTGTATAGAGAATTGTACTAATAATAGAATAGTCTTATTTTCAACTATCCAAACTGTCTAGTGCCAACTAGCAAGCACACATGAGATGCCAAGTGATGGCATGGAAATGCCACTGATGTGTGTCCAACTACATTATTTTCTATCCCTTCTGAGATCTCCCTGTCTTACACCTATAAATCTAATTTCTCTGGCAAAGAGACTTGTATTGCTTAATAGGTTTCGCTATTTCAAATCAGATTCATAACAAACTGAAAGCATATCCCATGTCTCCAAATGTATCTTAAAATTAAACTACAGATAAACCTGTTCAATTAGATTCCATGATTCTCTCCTAGTCAGTAAGCTATTGCCACATCATAGTTAAACTTTTAATTTTCCTTTAGCTCTTTGATCTTCCATTCACTTACATTAAAACACCCTACCCTGCTATTTATCCAAATGATAATTTCTCTTGCCTAATTTGGTGTTTAGAGAATTACTACATAAAAGAAAGCTTCTTCCAACTATTATTTTTTATCTACCTTATCCATTAAAATACATATTATGTTAGAAAACTGAAATGTTAGCAGATAGATCTCAGAACCTCAGACTGAGTAATAATTAGCTCAGAAGAAAAAATAAATTACTTATTTAAACTACTTTTATTTTCAGTACTGGGGATTAAACTCATAGTTTACATCCCATCCTCAGGGTACATCCTTGGTGTTTTTATCTTTCTGTTTTCTTTTCCAATTTTTAAAAATTTTGAGATAGGGCCTCACTACATTGCTCAGTTGCCTAAGCTGGGCTTGAATTTAGCCATCCTCCTGCTTCAGCCTCCCAGAGCACTGGGATTATAAGCATGTGCCACCATGCTCAGTTTACTTGTCTTTTCTAGAGTTAAATAATTTTGTAATTCTGAATATATTAAATGAATATTTTAGAATAAGCTTCTCTCTTATTTGGATATACTTGAGTGCCACTGGAAAACATAATGAAGACATGTGTTGAGTTTAGAATAAAATGAAAATTAATTAAATATAGCCTTTTAATGTTACATTGAAGTTATTTTGAATAAGGAAAAATAGGCAAATTATCAATTATTCTGTAAAGTTCAATGAAATTTTGTATTCTTTAGGTTTATCTTCTAACCAAAATGTACTCGCTCCCAGTCCAAAATTTCTTCCAAGCCTAAATACAACAACTTTCTTAGCTGAGACAATGCGAAATGACATTTTATTTCTATTCCAAAACATAATAATTAATTTAGATAATATCTAAACCAATTGATTTTAGGATTTCACATGAGTTTTGGTGTGTGTGTGTGTGTGTGTGTGTGTAAGAAAGATTGCTTATTAAAGAGTAACTTAATTTTATCATTAAGTACTTATGTTTTGCAAACACATATAATATTCAAAGTAAGAAAACAATATTCTTCTAGTCTGCATGTACAAATATCCATCTTCCAAGCACAGATTTCCAAATGTGTTTTTCCCTACCTGAAATACTATCATTTCTCCCTCAAAACACCATGTCCACATTGAGTCATATACTACAGGCCAGGCTGCATCATGTCCCGCAGTCTGATTATTATACCCACAATATACCGAATATGCAGTACCAAGATAGAACCCTATAATCATGATAAAAAGTTTCATTTTGAAAGGCAAAACCGTAACAACAGAGGTTACAGATTCAGTATGCAATGTGCTCTTGCATGATAAATTTGTCTGTTCTGAATCTGTTCTTGCTCACAGAACAGGAGACATTTTCAGACACTTTGACCAGTAGGTCTGCTTTCTCAGATTTGTGTCACAATTAGAGAAATTAGAGTTCTGAGATCAGAAGTGCTTAGTAAGAGTGGCATCATCAGCTACTTCCAACATTGTGAAGGTGGCCATTAGATAAATTTTCATTTCCTCCTTAGCATTTCTGCAATTAGGGATCCTAGTCTTGATCGGACTCATTATTCCCTTCTATATTGAAAGAGAAACTTCAAAATAAGCTCTCAAAGAGTTCCTTGCATAAATTGATTAATGAATTTTTGTTATTATTTTTCCCAGTATTGTCATTTATCTTCAAAGGCTCTTCATTATGGAGGACTCTTTATCAAGTCACTTCTTTTAGTTGAACTGCTGATTTTAATTTCTTAAACTATGCAATGTTGAGAAGTCATTAAGGACTTCTGATTAAGGTCAACAATTTGTATGAAACATTCTAGTAAATTCAAAAGAAACTGTAACAAAAAAACAGATTTTTTTCAAATCACTCTCGGAGGCATTAGAAACATAATATGATGAAGAATTATGGGTTTAAGATTCAAAATAGGAAAATCCACAGAAAAGCCTGTCAGATGCAATCATTTTTTTCTAGTGTCAAGTAAATCTTGAAAAGCAAACTTGAAAGCTTCAAATGCTAACCAGAAGTTTTGATATCCCTATGAGCCAAATGGGACCAAAATGAATGTAAGTTCTATGAAACAAAGGCTATGAGCTCATTCACCTTCCCCTAATTGTATTACAATTCTCAATTGCTAAACTATATTACTAAGTTAAAGAATTACTACTATCAAATTTCAATTGAATTTGAGCATTGTTTTTTGAATAATTAACAGCGTATTTAGATACTGTTGAATTTTATTTTAAAATATTCCAGCAATTTACTTTTATGCTTGATTTTTAAAATGAAGCATTTATGCAGTGAAATAAGGTTGGCAAGGGGAAAATGTTAGAACAAACCTCTCAAATCATTTGAAAAACTAACATGTAACTTTTCATAAATATAAAATAAAAACCTGTTTTTTGGTGTTACTAGCTTTAGTTATACCTAATTTTAAAATGCTGAAAAACAAGAAAATATGTACAGTGAAATGTTCAGTCTGTTTCTTGCTGTTGACTTAATAGATTAAGGGAGAAAATTTGATTTTTGAACTGTTTTATAAAGACTCTATATTATAAATAAGACTTAAGCTGAATCTAAGGTACAATGAAAGTATGAAACATTTTGCTTTCATTTGGATATGGGTTGTCTCTGTTTGCTCCAAAGTATGGCAGAGTGGATGGAGATGATGGGGCATACTGGGAGGTACAGGTCACAAGTGATTACCCTTGGAAGGACTTAACCCATCTCAAACGACTGGGTTATGTCTCACAGAATTTCATTAGTTACTCTTAGTTGTTATAAAACATGCTGAGCTCACATTTGACCTCTTCTACACATGTTGCTTACCATTCACACAGACACTTGAGCCATGAAATGCCATCATCAGGATATGGCATGCCATGGGACAGTCACCAGATATGTCTACTGGGGTTTAAAATTTTCAGCTCCAAAATTATGAGCTAACATGAAGTTTTTTTTCTTATAAGGTACCCAATCTCAGGTATTTTGATATAGCAACTGAAAACAGTTGCAAAGAAAAACTGATAATGAATTTGATGATAATTACCCATCTTTTACTTGGAAGATCACATTTAAGCATCGTTTTAATATTTGTTAAGACAAATACATAAAATGCAAGAAAAATTCATAAAATAAAGAAAATCATCCTAGGACTATCAAAAAGATAAAAATTGAGGTTCTTTTGCTAGTCAAGACAGCCTTTACATATTTTTCATAAAACAAACAAGAGAAAACATGCCAAAAACAAGATATATTTTCCAAAACTGAGTGCACAATATTGAAACGTTACCACTTCACCAGAGCAGATAATTAAACAATTGCATTAATTGTAGCTTGAATGGCACAAGAAAACAGGCAAACATGATAAATTATTCTCACAGATCACAATTATAGAAAACATTATTTGGTAAAAGTTGTTATGTTGAAAACATAATACTTTGGAATTTCCTCCAAATACAATGTAAATTATAAGTTTCACATTTAATACTCATAGTATATCACAGGAAGATGTGAAGAAGTACTCTGTGAAAAAATTATAAATCTATCATGTGGAAGGGATTTTTGATATGATTAAACCATTAAGACATAGAATTTCCAGGTGTTTTCTTGAAGTTATTTTCATGTAATTAATTCTATGGCTCATATGTAGCTAGCATTATCCAATGTATTTGACCAAAAGTAAAGACTCAAGAAACGTATTCCCCAGATTCAGCAACTTTGTTAAATCCTTTGACATTCTGTTACTACAACCCCTTTCCTAATTGTCATTTAAGGAAAACTCCTTGGAATGGTTTGGTCCTGATACATTTCTCCTTCAGAACGTAGTGACAGCCCTACAGGGACGGTCTTGCACGCTTAGAATTAAATCCACCACATGATTAGAGATTTGCAGCATTCTTTCACTGACTTCAGGACAGCAGTCGCAATTTCTTCTAAAGTGCTAAAACATTCAACTCGGATTTTTTCACCAGTTAAAGGAGGAAAACCCTAGGCAATACTGTAATCCAAAATCCGCATTTTCCTCACCTCGCATATCGGTAGAAACTTTAAAACTCAGCAAATTCTAGTAAGTAAAACCATGCAGAAATGAGATTCTATTCCTACACTATATGTCTGCACCTAATGAATGCCTGAAACAACATGGTGCTACTTTGACCTCTCATCCTGAAATAAAGATTTTATGTTTTATTCCTAGTAAACAGAAAATGGGCCAAGTACACTTTATAAAAAACATGAATTCTAATTCTGTGCATATTCCTAGCCTCAATTATGGAAAAAGTAATCTTTGGCATTACCAAAATCCTATAAAAAACAAAAAAATAACATAATCCCAAAATTATTTCAGAAAATTGACCTGATGGATTAAAAATAAATATGCAAAATGTTACCTCAATAGACTATTATGATCAGCAATCGTGAGAGAAGAAAGACATAAAATAGTTTTTCATCTTCAGAAATTGTAAGGCAAAGTTTATGACCTAATAAAAAGAAGCACACAACTACTTAAGTGAAAACAGAAGAAAATATGCTATCAAATTTTTTGAAATGTTGTAAATATAATAGATATATAAGTAGATCAATTTTTATAGTTTAGATAAAAATATCCCCCCCAAAGTCTCATGTATTCAGAGACACTTTTAGAAAGTGATTGACTTATGAGGGTGCTACACCCCATCAATGGATCAGTCTATTGATGTGTTCATAGCTGAATGTGCTGTTAGGAATTGTGGCCTATTTAGAGGAGGCAGATTACTGACAATGTGCCTATAAAAGGCACATCTCTCAGGTTCTTCTGCATCTCTGCTTCCAGGCTGTCATGGATTAAGCAAGCTTTTTTCCATCAGGCCTTTGTTGGAACCTCTGTTGAAACAACTTTTGTTGTTCCTTTGTTAAAACTTTTCCACCATGTCTTTGTTGGAACCAGCCAACCATGGACAAAACCCTCCATAACCATGTGCCAAAATAAACTTTTCATTCTTTCAGTTGCATTTTTCAAGTATTCGGTCCCATCTATGATAAAGCTTTGTAATAAAAATAATTGATACCAGAGAAGTGGAGTTGTGCCTGGGACTATACATGGCCATGTTTTTCAGAAAAATTTGGATCTGCTTTGTGGGAGGATTTTCAAAAAGTTTGGGGAATTCATCTAAACAATGATGTAAGAAGAGCTTGAGCAGTGATTCAAGTCAGAGCTCAGAGGATTAGAATGCTGTTAGGGATGTAAACAGTAAAAGCCAGGCTCAAGATGTTTCAAAGGGAAGCAATAAATCTATTGAATGTTGGACTAGAGGCCAGGCATGTTACATTCAGCCAAAGAATTTATATTCATTTTACCTGTGTCCTCTGACTTTATATGAGATTGAATTTAAAGGTAGTAGAATAATTATTCTGGCAGAGGAAATTTCAAGGCAGCCAGTGTTCAGGCAGTGACATGGGTACTGCTGGCTGCTTTTAGCCACATCCACAGTGAGAATCAGGAGCAAAAGCAAGGCCAAAAGATGTGAAAATTTTGGAGTTTGGCCAAAGAAGAAGCACATGCAAACTTGGGCCAAGGAAAGTATATTTGCTGAAAAGCTTAGCACCATTAAAAGGAAGCCAAGTATTTTGCATCAGCACAATAGGAAAGATCCCTTCAGGGCATCTCAGGAATTGGCCAGATCCCACCTGTCACAAGCTTAACAGTATAAAAAGGAAAACTTCTTTGAAAGACCCTGTTTTGAGAAAAAAGCCTTGGGGAATCCTCCTTACTAAGTGCCACCTAGGAAAGTATCCTTGAGTTCAGCCATCTAGACATTCAGAAGCCACCCTAGACACAGACATGCATGTTGTGTGACATGTTGTGTGATACAGCCAGTGTCATTGGCTGGCATGCATCCTTGCTTTAATGATAATGGAAATTAAAACTAAAGAAACAATAAGAATTCATAGATAAGATTTTTAATCATAAAGTTTATTACAGAAGATAAACAAAGTTGTCCATTCCAAAAGTAGTGCAAGAAAGTTGGCTATTGACAGAGAAAGAGCCTGCTTCACCATTTACAGAGAAGCACCTAACACAGGTACATTCCATTTTTATGGGATCCTCAAGGAATGTCATTAATTATTTATATTTTTCTCCCTAAACTGTGCAGAGATCTCTGGACTTGGCAGAGTTCAGTTACAATAATAAACTGTTACACAGTCCAGAATGTGCTTAAAATGTGTCCTTCCCTTGAGTGCAGATTTTATTACAGCAGTGTATTTTAATGAAAGTGTAAGTTTAGTGTCAGTTCTTGGTCATATTCATCAAGGTCTTTGATTGCATCAGTTTGTCCATGTATGCCACCTTCTTATCCCAATGATTACATGGTCTTGCTTACTTAATTGACCCTCTCCCTTTTTGCCTCCCTGCTTGTACTCTCTCAGTCTGTTAAAATCCTATCATTCCCCTGCTATCTCAAGGGGACCCAAGTATTGTGCAAGCTGGTGGTAGACCTTGGCATTATCTATGGTGGTGCTGGCTTTATGTAGAATGTAGAATGTAGAATGTAGAGTTGTGCGGTCATGGAAGCTTCCATCCAGATTTCAAATGAAAGCCTGGCAGGCCAGGCAATGTCGTGTGACAGTGCAATGCATGATGCTGTAAGAGAGAAACCAAAGGAGACACCATGAATTTGAAGGTGCCAGGAACATGGAATATCTGCTGAGGCAAGATGCAGACAGTAAGTAGAGCTGGTTAAAGAGAGAAGCCACGTGTTCTGGAATGAGCAAGGCCACAGTGATGAGGCTGCCTAATACTTTGGAGCTCAAAAATGCCCCAGAAGGTGGACACAAAGTGATGAGATTTAGTGTTTGCCTAGCTGGATTTCAACCTTGCTTTGGCCCAATTCCTTTCTATTCTCCTATGTTGGAAGTATTTAATTTTCTCTTTGATTTTTAAAGGAGCTCAGAGCTAAGAGTTTGCACTGAGTCTCAGAGGAGACTACAGACTTGACTTTTCAGCAACACCAAAACTGTTAAGAATTTGGCAACTTTTGGGGATGGACTAAATGTATTTTGCATAATGAGATCAACATAAGCTTTCAGGGGCTAGGACCAGGATGTTACAGGATTTTAGAGGTGATTGGATCTTGGCTCTATTTTCATTAGTGGATTAAATCTATTATTTAATTCATTGCTGAATGTGCTGTTAGGAAATGGGATATATTGGAAGAGGTAGATCACTGGGCATGTGACTTCCTATACTGTGTCTTTCTATATGGCTCTTCCTGTTGTCTCTGCTTTTCAGTTACCAAAAATTGGGCAGCTTTCTTCTGTATGATGCTTTCACCATGCTGTTTCTGTTTTGGACCCTGCAAACCATGGACAGAACCCTCTGAAACCATGAGCCAAAATAAATCTTTCCTCATTTAAATTGTACATGTCAAATGCTCAGTCCCAGCGATTATATGTATATATATATACATATTATATGTGTATATATATACATATTATATGTATATATATACACATATATATCACACATCATCATACATATATGTATAATACATGTTATATAAATATGAATGATATATAATTATATATTATAAATATCCCATTGTGTGATAAAAAATTTTATATGTATATATATCTGGAGAGAGATAATGAGAAATAAATTTTTAAAGACTTTGGAGACTAAAATTTATTAAACTGCATATAAAAATAAGTAATGTAATAGAAACCATGAAAAGTATAATATTTGACATTTTATTTATTAACATTAATAGGCACTTTAAAAGGCATTAAAACAGATATCCTATAATTAAAAATACATATTTTTGCAATACCCTCTATACATCTCAATATTTATATTTCTAAAAACACATTAAGTCTTTTTCAGAGACACATTATAAAATAAAAAATGAAAAATAATTTAAAGTTTCAGCATAATGACCTCAAATTATAGCATTTTAAAATGCTCATTTAAATAATTTTTTATGAAAGAAAATTAAGACAGCAAAGATAACATATTTGAAATCTCTCCAGTAGCACTGTCTAGAAGAACTTTATGTGAAGAAGCTAAAAATTCATATTTACACTACCCAAGCTTCTAAGTTATTAGAAATTTAAATGAGCCAGGCAGGAACAACAAAAATCATTTTTAAATTTCATTTAATCAATTTAAAATAGCTGTACCTGATGGCTATTGTGCAGGAGTAAGACAGTGGAGCTCAGTAAAATAAGATACGTTTCAATATCCAGTATTAATGTCTGCTACCACTACTTTCTTCAATGACAGATCTCTGGTTAAACAAGCAACAATGAGGATAACCCATAAGCCCACAAAGAGAGGTGGGGAATTTCAGTAAGACACTGCTAAGAAGAACCTGTTGTGGGGTGTGGGCTTTGGTTGGGTGTTATGGGGAGGTTTTCTGATTGGGTGGAGTAGTAAATGAGACAGTTCATGGCTGTGTGCTGTAATAACCCTTACACATAGGGAGCAGAGCCAGCATGAGGCTAAATCCATAGCTGGGGAAAAACAATGACTGCCTATTTCCAGGGTAGAAGAAGTCAGAGGTGTTGGGTATTTTATAGATGAAGTGACCTTTTTTCTGTGCAGGTGTAGATGAAATTACTAACAAGTGACCTCCCTTTGGCTAATGTTACCATGATTTTAAATAACCAAGCTCAAAGTTGTTATTTGGTGAGAATACTTATTTTTAACAGAAGAATGTTATAGCCTGGCTGTGAGCATTTGAAAGTCAAGGACTATTCTTTATTTTTTCCTTTTTCTCATGAACATAGGACAGTTAATAATATTATAAATCCTTCTCCAAGGAGGACGTATCTCAACTTTTTGCCCAGTCAATTTATCAAACACCTTGTGCAGAAAAACAGATTTTCCAAATAAATATATTTATCTTAACAACACATTTTCTTCCCCTAGTTTTAATTTTCTTTTCCTTATACAGTATTTTAAGGAAGACTCACTTGTTTCCAGCTCTGCACTCCTGCAGTAGGAGACAGTCTTGCAAAAATGGAGCACTGCGTTCTTTTCCTGTCTGCTTCACTCTCTGCCACTTGCTAATTTAATTATTGCATTCATGAACTGTACCATAGCCAATCCTCTTTCTTCAATATTTTGTCTCCTGATCAATTCTCTTTCCATTCCTTCTCTGTCCTAGTTTTTCTTTTATGATTTCAATATCTGTATACATGATCTTCTCAAGGCACTGATATCTCAGTTACTTGACCTTCTCTTCAGCCACTCTTCCTAGGGTCATTCCCTGGAATTTATCATTAAGAACTGAACATCTATCACAATGATAAATTTCAAATACTCCCTTTCCAAACATCATCTCATTTTTTTTCTGATTCATTCTCTCTAATTCCTCACACACATAAATCCTGCATCCTAACACAGGCCTACAATGCTATGGTTTTGCCATCTTTGAATCATCCCTCAGGTCTACCTATTAATCTGTTATTTTTTAACCTGCCTAAATTCCCAAAATCAATTATTTTAATCATGCAATGAATATGCCTTTAACTGTCTTGATTTATCTTTCTTCATTTACTCAGGGACAAATCCACATATTTGTTAACTGCAAATCCATCTTATCCATGCCTGCACTGCATAGCTGAGCATAATTGGAGAGAAATACAACTGCTCTGACTTCATCAATTTAAAGACTTTTACTCTTTTATATATACTGCTAAGAGAAGAAAAAGACAAGTTATAAAGATTTGTATGTTTCATATCTGATGCAGGACTATGTTTGCAGAACAAGAAACTCTCTGACCCAAAGATAATAAACACAGAATGCCCCAAATGCCCAAATTATTTGAGCAAATAATAGGCCAAAAAACATGTACGTAGTGCAAATATACATTTGGAAATGTTCTGCACATCATACATCATCAAAAGCTCAGTGTGATGCAATTCATGCCGCCTGATAGAATATACGAAATTTAAAAAACTAGTCACATCAGCTGTAGGTGAGGATATGACAGAACTGGAACTGTCACACATTGTTGATGAGACTTACATGGTATGACCACTAAAAGAACCATCTGAAAGTTTCTATAAAACATAAATGCCCACTTACCATATGACTTGGCATTCTATTTCTGAGTGTTTACCTAAGAGAAATGAAGGCCAGGCCCATAGGAAAACTAATACTGAAATGTTCGGTGCCATTGTTTGTAGCAGCCAAAGAAGCTAGAACCTAAAAGTCCATCAACAAATAAAGAAATTTTAAGATAGGTTTATCCATACAATAGAATACTCTCCAGCAGAAGAGGAAATGGTCCATGCACAGAAAATATTGTATAAGGATCTCATGTTTACGCTGAGTGAGAGAAGGCACACAAATAAGGTACATAGTGTATGATTCTATATACAGTTAAAAAATACAACAATATAGTACAGGGAAGGAAATCATATTGATTATTATGAGGGCAGGGAGGTGTGAGAAGGAAGGATCACAAAGGGGTACAAGAAAATTTCTGGGATAACAATACACCCAGGATGGTTCCTTCAGCCAGACTGTCTGTTAGCCAGGCACCTCCCCACCTCTAGATTTTGGATTTTTCTTAGAGTACTTACCTTAGAAAATGTGTTGATAAATTCTTTCTCTGCTCCTGTGAGACAGAAATCTTTTTTAATTGTCCCTTGTTGGTTTTACAACCCAAGACTGTCTTTCTGAAAGGAAGGAGTCCTATTCCTTTGAAATGTAATCATCAAAAAAGACAGTGTTCCCCCCATACCCTGTATCTGGGGAGGGATTGGAGCCTACCTTCAGTGGAGCTTTGTTACAAGTTGTAAAACTGGAAGCCATGCAAATACAAGACAGTGGGCTCTTTCCTTTGGTTAAAGCCAGTTACCAAACACAAATGCCTGGGAACTCCCATATCCCAGCTGTCACAACTGCCCAGCTTGTTCTTCAACAGAGTTCACCTAGAACCTATTTCTTCCTTCCCTACTATGGCAAGTCTTCTTTGGAGTCTTCCTATTGCATAACCTTCCCTTGTTTTATTGTGTTTTGACAGGGCAATGGACACGTTAGCTTTCCTGATTGCAGTTATGGCTTTATGGGTTTTCACATACACCAACATTCCATATCTAAAATACGTGCATTTATCATACACAATCATTATCATAGAGCTGTTAATTTTTAAATGCTATAACAAAACCAAAATTTAAAACAGCTGACTAAATTCTATAGTTAGTACAACTAATTTGTCTAATTTGGTGTTTGTCAGACTGAGTTTTGGTAATTCACACTATGATATGGCTGGAACACACAGTGTTTTCTATTGTCAAGGAATGACTTTGACAGCGTTTTGTTCGGTTTGGTTTGATTGGGTTGGGTCATAACTTTCTTAGTCCTTAGTATTTCTAATTATATTTGAAACTGGAATACATAATTAATTATAAAATTCATAGCAAAACATTAATGTATTGCTGTTTTCAAACTTTCTTGTTATCTAAAAATTGTTTATAATCATTCACTCTTACATCTCAATTTCTGGAAGGTAGCCAATAATGAATGAAAAAAAATAAGGAAAAATAAAGCAATTAAGTGTTCCTGCTATGAAAGCTTTGCAGATAATGTCCCAATTGCCTTGGGTATTTCTCCATAGCTTCTGTCTTAGATTGAAAGTCACTTCCTTAGAGGAATCCTTCCTGACCTCCATTCCATCTAAATTTCTTTGTAAGTACTCTGTTGTAAACATCTATTTGCTGTTCACTCCACTCTTGTCATTTTGCATTTATTGTGTGGCTATTGGATGGATGTTCCCCATGCATAAGAACATTTCAGCACAAAAATACTCATGACTGTTCCTCTTTTGCTCACCTTATCTTTTTCAGCAGTCTTCATGGTTGTAGGCATGTAGTAGATACTCAGCAAATATTCCAGAATAAGTAAATAAGTAAAAACATTTAAAAAATCTAAAGTTCTTGTGAAACTTTACTACCATTTGTCATAATTCAAGAACAAAATGTCAAACACAGTAGCTTATTTGTGCAATTAGTATATTTCAAAATAAACCAAACTATGAAGTTTATTGTATAACATGGGGTATCCTACTAAATCTGTAAAACTAAATCAAATTTATTTTGTAATGTTGTTAATGATGGTGTTCATTTTTTTGGTAGTTTTGATGAACTTGGTTTTCTAAAGCATTCTACAGACCTGAGAGACCAGCTCAACCACTTTATTGATTCAACTTTGAAACATTTTCCTGCATGAAATACAAATTAAAAATTGCAACAGGTACTGCAATATCCTCAATTAAATAACAACTCTCCACCACACATAGTACATCATTATTTCTGTAACTGAGTAATAAGGATGACATGTTTATGTCACATAATAACATCAAGAATATATTTGGGTGTCTTTGCCCAATATTTCAATAAAACAGACATTAATGATTCTGCTTATAAACAATGGAATTCTAGCTAAAATTTAGTACAGTCATGACACTGAATAAAGTTATATAGTTGACAATATATAGAGCCACATGAGGCATATTTTGTTCAGCCACATAGAAAAATATAGTAACTAAATAAGTGTAATGCAAACAATTACATATAAGAAATGTATTTAAAAAGAAAATTTATTAATTTAATAAAATTGTATTTTGGCTTTAAAATTTATTAATTGTATATTATTAAAGAAATTCTGAACAATAGATCTTAGCCTCAAATGAATGGATTTTTCATACCCAATTTCAGAAAACCAATATACTTGTTCATATTAACATCTTAAAGGAAGTCACATCAGCAAAAATGATGATAATGCAATTGGTCTGACCTAAGAAGAAGGAGCTCAATGGTGAACTATGAATGATACTTTAAAAATTGGGGCTAGATGAAAAAAACAGACAAAATATAAATGAAAACACTGTATCTATGAGGGTGACTGATTTAAAATTAATATAAAATGTAGAGAGAATTGCATATTAAATAAGAAAAAAAGTATGCATCATTCTAATCATAGACTATCCATGGTTCCATCAGTGAAATTACTGTCTTTCAATGACACTCACTCATATTAAGTTGATCCAATTTACCTTTTCACAATCAGTGAAGCAAGAAGGAGTTCATAAAACTAATAGTTTTTATGGTGATTATGTAAGGACACTTTATTTAAATTATCACAATCTTTACAGTATCCCTGTGATGTAGATACTAACTTCAATTTCCATATATGAACAAGCTCAGAAAAGTTAAATAACTTGTCACAATATACTAATAAGCAAAAATGGTGACCTAGAATTTGTCAATTCTCAAATATTTGCTTTCTCTACTGCACCACACTGACTCAAAGTAAGTAATTCTTATCAGAGTCAATTTATCCAAATATTTATTTTTTGTAACAGACATCACAAAACACAGATTGAGAATAAACACTGGTTTTATATCTTCCAAGAAAATAGACTAACATTTTTCTATGCCAAATAAATGAAGTGGACTCTTATAATGGAGACATTTAGTCTTTTTCTGGATTGGAAGAAGTGTTGCAATATATTCTATTTATTTGTCAAATCACATTGTTAAAATTAAATTTAAAAATCTGGAATGAACAGCACAGCCTTTCATTTTCTCCTTTACCTCTCTCAAGTCTGACTGCAGAAGCTGAAGATATAATGATTTTAATCACATAACTATCTTACTGATGCAGATATTAGTCAACTTTACTCAACACCTATTAATGGTCTTCTCTGAAACGTGATCGTTTGTCTTATATAAATTACCTTCTACTTTCACTCAATTCAGTATAGCTGATACTACTGTTTTACATTTATCTATTGTTTATGCTTTCATTTTTAAAAAGTATATACATGATCTATTTCCTTTTCATTCCATTCTAGTTGCTCTTTGCTGTCATCACAGTGTGTAAAACACATACATCATGGTTTGCAACATTCTTTAACACTGCTCACCCAACATTTACTCTGTACAACTTAACTTTGACAGTATTGAGGTCATGGATATTGTTTGTTTCAGTTCTTTAACCACTAATATGATCATATGTATTAACCCTTTGTTTCCCACATGCTTAAAATTTTCTAAAATCACTATTATAAATAGAAACTAATATAAATATTAATAAATTTGGAGTGCAGTGGTGGTTGATTACGTTTTTATTATTTTACTTCCATTCATTTTTAATGCATATCTTTTAGTCACTGCTGGCACACAAAGAAAACTATAGTACCAAGGTGAATAATAACATATATATTTTTTGGTACCAGGGATCAAACTCAAGACCTTGTGCTTGCGGGCCAGGCAGCGGAACCACTGAGCCCCATCCCCGGCCCCCTAATATGATTTTATACTCCAGAAAACTGACCAAAATTTAGCATTTAATTGTACATTCCCAAGAAGAGAATATGATTGACTGAAACGGACCCTTGAAACATCTTAGTGAAAGAGATTCTTTATCACTCAATGGAAGAGAAATATGGACCCATTCCAGGGAAAAGAAGACACATGTTAAATAAAGGTAATCAAGTTGAATAAATCCCAAAATGGACGATGCAATTTATATGGCTAGAGCTTCCATGTCACAAAGCAAGATGGTAGACCTAGGGCTTATCATACATGTTGGGACAAAATGTAAACCACGTGATGAAGAGTTTTAACCTTGAAATA
Organism: Heterocephalus glaber; assembly: GCF_053883595.1. Lineage (NCBI taxonomy): Eukaryota > Metazoa > Chordata > Mammalia > Rodentia > Bathyergidae > Heterocephalus > Heterocephalus glaber. Next base: position 7,208,989 of record NW_028258142.1, on the reverse strand, counting down.
AAGGGGTTGAAGAGATATAGAGAGCATAGGATTCTGCGTGACCAACTCAATTAGTGAGTAACTCTATAAGGAACCAAGGCTTAGAAATGAAACATTCAGAAAAATTGCAAGTCATTTCATAAGAATTGGATGTTCAGGGAAGAGGATATGGCAGATATTTTATAGTCTAGTGATTATTGTGAAGGATAATGTATATTTTAGTTCCTATATTTTTAAAGTTCAAACTGCCTTAAAATAATCAGACTTCTAATTTACCTAAATTTCTGATGTACTAAAACAAATTATAATGGTCATAAAGCATTAAAAATATTGTTAAATATACACACTGGAGCTTGAATTTTTCCTGGATGATAGCCAAAGAGTCAACACCAAAATAGCTCTTTTGCCCTTGACCAAGTAGTGGTTCTTAATATCCAAAGTGCCATTCAACTGTATATCATTTCATCAAACAACATTTACAATGTAAGTACCATGTGTCAAGCTCCAGGCATTATGTATATACAAATACGTTTTGAAATCTTAAGCTTTGGCAAGGAAAGAAACAATTGAAAACAATGGCCATTTATTATTTGAAATTAAATATAAATTTAGAGCTTAGGAAGTTTATTATGAACATGTTACTGGAAGAAAATTATATTCTTTTCCTTAAACCTAATGAATAAGAAAAAACTAGGAAATATGAATAAAGTCTTAATGGATTCAAGTAACAAATACAGAAAATGAAAATATATGAAATTTCACAAATCTAGAATGTTTTTAATACAAAAAACAAGTTGTGTGGCATTATGTTTCATTTCAGAAAAATAAAACTAAAATATATTTTAAAGTGTTGGTTCTGTTAATGTTTCATTTTCTTAATCAGGAACTTTAGTTGTGTCTGTCACTATCTATCTATCTAATGTATATCACCCTGGAAGACATATACACACACATTTCTTTCTATGCCTACCTTCTATATATGTTATGTGTTTCATTTTCTGTCTTCTATTTTGCACCTATTTCTGTATTTCACTTCAAAAACATGGTTCTTCTTTTCCATTCTCTGTGGTCTTAAATGCATTTTAAGCTATTTTTTTACCCTTGTTTATTTGCTTACAGTTTATTATTCATCTCTGAAATTTTTTCTGCTCCACTTTCAAATCTTTTGTACTGTATCCATTTCTATATAAATATGCCTTTCATAATGTATTTTATATGATTACTGCTTATTGAAAGAATTAAGCTAGCAGTTTCATTGTTTTACTGTGTGTGTTCTAAGTTTTATTCCTTGCTTTAAGTGTTTTTATTTGTTTGAGTATTTTTAATTCGCCAGTCAAGTATTGATTTTTGCTTTCTTTCCTTTTTGTGTGTGTAGAGCATTGACTGAGTGAAGAATTATACTTACAACTTATGACATCGTGGAAGGTATTTTCTTTTTAAGCAACACAAAATTATTCTAACAACTTTATACTGGGATATTCAAGTGGCTTAGTTTTCCCTGGTTCAAAGAGCTTTCTTCTTTTGCTCTTAAGGCACTGATGGAGAGTTTTCCTTCTCATAATCTTTCGCACAATCTTCCTTTAAAATAAACTTTATCACAATAATTAATTGTAAACCCTTCACCACTAATTCTGCAAGTGACATCTTTCCTTTTCTGAAAGTTTCACTCTCACCAAAAATAGACAATTTCCTAGACAGACATCGTAAGTCTTTTGAACTTTCCATTTTCTTTATTTCAAGTGCATAATCCAAGCTTTGCTTTCAGTGTGTTGTGATTCCATTGGCTCTCATCAACATGAAGAGGCACACCAAATTTCTGGGTTTACTGCAATGCTGAGTTCTTGCTTCCCCTTCTTCCTATAAATTACCTTCTTCTACTAACTTCCCCCAATTACCACATCTACTAAAGATTTCAGCAATACAGTTGTTGGGTTCATGAGTGTATTTCTAATTTAATAAATTAAGTTTTATCATATTTTACATATTTGGATTATCCCCTTGAAATAAGTTTTGAATGACATTGTGTGATCTCCAAATTTGTCTATATAACTTGTGGAAATTTAATTTAGCAGCAAGTTATGCTGTGAGATGTAGGAAATCCTCTCTACAATGTCATTTTAACATCACTATTGTCATCATCCTCATTTGACTTCATAAGGGCTACTTTTAAATAATGCACCACACCTTAATGTTGTTGTTAGTGTTATTTAATTTTCTAACATAGCTTCAAAGTATCACATGGCATCTTATTTAAACACTTTGCATTTTAAGCTTGAACATCTATAGATCATGATTAAACCTTTCCAACTTTAGAAAACATTTGTTTTTTTCCTTACACTATCTCAGTAAATTCTTGAAACTTTTTTCTTTTTGTTCTTCATTAATGTCTTTCTGTGAAAATGATAAAAATTATAATTGTAATTATAATGGAAAAAATTTATACACAAAATGAAGATAATGTTAAGTGCTGAGATAAAATCAATAAAAATAAAATGTCTAAGACAGGATGCAGCATATTAGCATATGTTTATTAATTGATAATATGACATTTTATTTCACAAAAATATATTGAAATCTCAGTAATATAAGATGCAACTTTTAACACAGCTCCATATATCTATATTGGTATATAATATTCTCCACCATCATCATTAACTGATGTCTAAGTCTGAAAATAGCATTAATTACTGTTATTAATTGTTATTTATTTAGTTATTAATCATACTAAGATGCATTTATTCTCCTCAATTTAAATAGTGACTGAACTTATTGTTTCACTTAAAAAGATGCTTCACAGTACAATTGATTAAAATAATACTGAAATATTAGGAAAAAAACTAAAATTAATGCTTACAGCTTTCTAAAGTACAAAATGCTATGATTATAAAACTAATAAAATAGAGAGATTAACCAAGTAAACATAACTGAAGATGATAAAACTCAGATTTGCAGCACTTCTTTATTTTCCATACACACTACCATCATTAAAATGTGAACTCCTTCAGAGGAGTCATAATTTACACAATGCCAGGTGAGTAGAAGATAAGCAATGATTTATTGAATCTATCTTTTCAGTAATCATGGTACAAATAAGAATATTACAACAGTGGTACATTATAAATTAGATATGATAATCATGGAAATAATATCATGAATTCGCTCAGTTAAATTTTTTCCTGTTCATTCTATAATTCATTGATATTAATTCAATGAGCTTTGAAAGGTAAAGAGCCCATTCATTCAATGTATTTACATTCTACTGGGAAATTGATAATCTAATAAATTCAGCATTGTTTAATAAATACAATAATGGGATCAGACAAAAATTAGAGAAGACATACAGTAATGAGAGTTTAGAGAAATTTTTACAGAGGAGCTTATACCCAATTCTGAATTGGAATTGTAAATATAAATTTTTCAGTCTCACTAGGGAGAGAAAGAATTTCAGAAAAAATAAGCAGTATTTCCACAGTAGAGTCTGAAAAAGCAAGAGCATGTTTAAATATCTACATACAACAGCCAGGAAATGAAAGTGGTATAAGAGATAATGAAAGTCTCTGAATGAAATAGTGAACCTCTCAAATGGCCCCAGAGATCCCCTACTTGTATTAGTGCCTTTTTTTGTCCCTTTCTCTTTATTGTGTCTGGACCTAATGACTCTCTTCTAATACGCAGTAAAGTGATGGAATGTCACTTTCTGAGATTAAGATACAAAACTAAAGTGACATCAGTTTTACTTGCCCTTTCTCACTTTGTCTGAGAATCTTAACTCTGTGGAAATGAGGTGCCATTTTCTGAGTTGCTTCAGTGAAGCAAAAGTGGCAAGAAACCAATCTATCTGTGCTTGAGCTAGTGAAGTCTGCCAAAAGCTAAGAACCAGGAGAACTTTAAGGTGAGTCTAATTGGTAGGCAGACAACTTAATTGCACATTGTGGGAAGCCCTGACCCAGAGGCACCCAACTTCGTCCTGTCTGGATTCTCAGTAATGAGATTGAACATGTTTGCTCTTTTTAGCTGCTAAACTTTGATATAATATTTTATGCAGTATTAGATAATTATTACCATTGCATGGCATTGGATATTAAAGAGCACTTATGAATTACACCAATGATATTGGCATTTGACTCAAAACTCATGGGATATAATAAAGATTTTTAAAAATTTAACTAGATGAGAGCATTAGTACAATAAAAATTACTTTAATGTTAATGATTATAGACAATGATTTGAGAAAGCCCAGTGAGATTGGAACTGATCTCAGTCAAATATAGTAAAGTCTGAGAGGAAGAAATGAAATTTGGAAACATGGGAAACACAGAAGCAGTTTGAATTAATTCAGAGAAGGCAAGTGAGGAAGGGTATAAGATGATGTCAAGGTTTTTAATTGAAACAACTGGATGAATGAAGAAATCACCATTAATCATCACAATGACCACAAGCTAAGTTTGGGTTGAGTGAAGAAGGAGTCAAAGAATGGGACCCATCTGGGCATATCAGATACTGCAGTGCTAGGGTACCAAGAAATAGAAGTGTGAATGAATTCAATATTGAATAATAAGAGAAAGGATGAAAGAGAGGTGATATGGGAACACTGACTAGAAGGCCTGAACACTAACATCTATAGAGCAAAAACAAGACAAAGATGGAGTAAAAGTGATGGGGGGGGGTGTCAGGAAGTTCTGAAGAGTGCAAGAGAGCCCAATTTCACAGAAAGCAAAGAGGCAAAATAGCTAAAGAAGAGGAGAGAAATGTGCCAAATACAGCAATAAAATAGCTGCTTGGTGCCTGGCAAATGGTTGAAGTGATCTGTGAGCATCTGGCAACCACAGCTATAGCATCTGGTAGACACATTCTCACAACTGTTACTGATACACTTATGAAAATTATCATGTCCTGAGCCTGTGTTTTGAGTGTTTCTTACCTCTTATTTCCCTTTACATCTCTAATTGTACACTACAAGAAGGACATGTGCCATGAGTATGTGAGTTTCTATTCTACATTTTCCATAGTATACATCAATAAGGGGGAAAAAAACTGACTAATCCTTGAGCGCTGTTGTTGACATGTGGCCTTAGTTGGTATCTTAAACCTAGAAAGAGACATATTAGCTTCCATCTCAGAAAATTAAGAATGAAATTGTTATGACCTATCTAATAATGTAAAACACTGAGAAGGGCCAAGACACCAATGTGTATTTTCTTAATTCCTTTGCAGACATCTTCCCTCCACATTCTTTTAATTTATTCATCACATAAAGTGTCTCCCTACTTATTAATTAGAATAACTTGGGGCGGGGATTTAGCTCAGTGGTTCCGTCACCTGTCTCACAAGAGCAAGGTCCGGAGTTTGATTCCCAGTACCAAAAAAAAAAAAGAAGAACTTGATCAGAGACACACTGGTGCTTACTAGGCTACCATACATTTCAAAAATTTCACTTTCAAAGCAGAGCTTTATTTTTTAAAGGTGGTTAATTTCCCTCTCTCACTTAGCAATATTGGTCTAAAAATGATCATGATTTCTTTCAAGCTCTGCTATTGTCTGTTGCCTCCAAAGTTGGAAGTGCAATACTAGCCCAGTGGAAAAGTTTGAGAACTCACTCATGTGACCCAAGAAGGAAGTTTTCTGCTTGCCCAGGTGGTTGGAAGATGAGTGTAGCAGATGCTGGAGCATATGGGCCTTAAGGGAGTGCCTGCCCTTGAGATATTACTTCACAAGTATTTGGTGTACCAGTTGGAAACTCAGATGATTTTCCATTACATTTATCCAAGCAGAAAGCAGAGTGCCCCAGAATCCATGTGGGACTGGAGATTCCAGGTCCTGCCGTTTCTCTCTATCGGGTACATCAGTCCTTGAGATGCGCTGTGCTCCACCTGACCACATGGAAAATGCTCTGCTCTCCAGCATGGTGCAAGCATATGATCAATGTGTTTTCTCTTTCCACTGAAGGGACGATCTTTTACTTCTGCAATACCAGATGGATCTCAATTTAGCTTTGAGTAAAGCCTTGTGCGTGAAAAGTCCTAAAGTGAGAATTTAGAAACACATGCTCATTCCTCAAACGTTTCAGAAAGGGAGAGATGTGATAATGTGACTGAAACCATGTACTGTAAGTCTTTATTGTCTTTGTTTTGATGAAGGTTACGCAGGTTTTTATTCTTCTGTATTAAGTGAAGCAGGTGCAAGTTGAGGAGAGCGAATTGCATACATCCCACAAGCATTAACCATCCCCTAGAATCCAGTTGCTTCCAACTATTAATATCCGGCTATGAAAATCATTTATTCAATCATTCTAAGACCTCAAAAATACATGTGCTATCCACGGCCACCCTGAGCTGAGTTCTTTGGTTACCATTTCAAGATAAGTGTTTTATTTTATTAACATTTTCTTTTACCTTGGTAAAGGTTTTTCCCTTTTAGCCCTGTTGATTTTCACAGTTAAATGCTCTATACTTTTTATAATTTTGTATTTATTCTTAAGGTTACATAGACTTGTTTTATGCAAAATATACATTAGTAAAAGAAATGCAACTTGGTGTATCATTAACCTGTATAGCCTTTTCAATACAGATGGAATTCTGTAGAAAAAAATAAAAATTTGAAGAGTAGAAAAAAATAAAAATCAAGAATTAAAAATAAGAGAAAATTTTTTTTCTTCTTTTTTTCTCTTTCTTTTCTCTTTTCTTTATCTCTCTCACTCATTCTCTCGCTGTCCCACATTGCTCTTCATCTCCCTTTTTGTTCCTTTCTGGACTGAATTCAGATTTCTCCTTTATTTTCTTTTCTTCTCTTTTTTTCTTCTCTCAATTATCATTAGTTTTAAAGGAAAGTAAATAAAGTATGTAGCCTCCCTATTGCTGTTAGGTTGATCTGTCTTTGTTTTTTCATTCTGCCTTTTCCCCTTGCTTTCAACAGTTTCTTAGAGTTTGCCTGATTTTCCTGTGTCTTCTGGCCTCACTACTAACCTTTCCTGATACTTCTACCTATCTGTCCCTCCCTCCCCAACTCCTTCTAACTCCCCATTCTGAAGGGTAAAGTTGCTATATTGAAGAGTTTATTCTCTATAAACATATGTTGGGTTGGTCCTCGATTTTGATTTAATTCACTCAGTTAAACGTCATAGATTAACAACTATCACAAATTGTCATTTTCTAAGCTGTACTTGATGCTATGGTGTTGTTGATTGTATCATTTGGGCTAAGATGTTGTGATTGCCTTCCTGATAAAATGAAAATGAGATACACTTAGAGTCATTAGAATCTCAAAACCTAAAGACCAGCTATATCTGGAAGACACCTTTGAAAAGCAATCACTCCATAAGGGTTCTAAATACATCAACAAAGATACTTAAAATAAGCAATTCTGAAATATCAACCCAGGAATTAAACCAAAGACAGTACCAAAAACAAAAATGAGAAGACATTTAAGCAAGGCACAAACTCAGACTTCCACCCCCAAAAAAAGCAAATCCTGGGGGAAACGGGGTAGAAAAGTCTGATAATCAACCACCTGGACAAACTGAACTGATAGCACAGGAAGTAACAAAACAGATGAATGAGGCTCTAGAAAAATTCAAAGCAGAAATAATCTCCCAAATATCTGCAGAGATGGTGAGCAGAGTAAAAGACATGATTAGAGTCTCTAGAACAGAAACAGATAAAAAAGTATAGATGAGCTCAGAAACCTGCAAATCAAGGAGAGCCTGGAGCGAAGTACTTCAAGCCCTAAAAGAAAATAACTTCCAACCTAGACTCTTGTATCCTGCAAAATTATCTTTCAACATCAACGGGGAAATTAGATACTTTCACAATGAAGAACACCTGAGAAATTTCATAAACACCAAACCAGCACTCCAAACAATTTCATGCAATATCCTAGAAAAAGACAATGAAGGTCACAACTCCATGAGGCCCAACAGAGGGAAGCCACCAGGCAAGGTAAGAAATTAAAGGAAAAGGGGGGAAAACAAATAAATAAAAGAGCCAACAACAGCAAAACATCATGACAAGGATGAGTCAATATCTCTCAATCATAACTATCAATGTTAATGGCCTTAGTTCAACAATAAAAAGAAATAGGTTGACAGAATGGATTAAAAAGCAAAATTCAGCAATATGGTGTATACAAGAAACACACCTAACTCAAAAAGAAATTCAAAGACTGAAAGTAAAAGGAAGGAAAACAATTCTCCATGACACAGGAACCCAGAAAAAAGCAGGGGTAGCAATCCTATTTGGAGACCAAGTAGATTTGAAACCAAAACTAATCAAGAGAGACAAAGATGGTCACTACATCCTTGTGAAGAGAACAATCCAAGAGGAAGAGATGACAGTCCTAAATATATATGCACCAAATACGAATGCCCCCAACTATGCAAAACAAATATTAATGGACATGAAAAAACAAATAAACACTAACACAATTGTAGTGGGGACCTCAGTACCCTACTATCACAAATAGACAGATCATCTAGACAAAAAATTAACAATGAAATTCTGGAACTGAACCAAGCTATTAAACAAATGGACTTAATAGATGTTTACAGAGGGTCCCACACCAAAAAAAATCAGAATAAACATTCTTTTCAGCTGCACATGGGTCATTACCCAAAAGAGACCACATGCTAGCTTATATGACATGTCTAAGTAAATGTAAAAGAATTGAAATTACCTCCTGTATATTACCAGACCATAGTGCAATAAAATCAGAGATAAATAACATAAGGAACCACAAAACTCCAAGGAACACGAGGAAATTAAATAACAACCACCCGGACAACCATTGGGTCACAGAAAATTAAAAAAGAAATTAGACAATTTCTACAAGTAAATGATAATGCCAATACAACATACAGGAATCTCTGGGACACAATGAAAGTAGGTCTATGTGGAAAATTCATAGTAATAAATGCTCATATTAGGAAAATAGACAGATCTCAGATAAATGACCTAATGCAGAACCTCAACCTCCTAGAAAAAGAAGACCATAACAAATCTAAAGCTCTTAAAAGAGAGGAAATTATAAAGATCAGAGCAGAAATCAATGCAATGGAGACTTAAGAAAATGATAGAAAAATTAATGAATCAAATGGTTAGTTTTTTAAAAGAATAAATAAATTGATAAACCTTTAGCCAACCTTATTAAAAAAAAGAAAAAAAAGCTAAAAGCTATGCAATTAAGAACAAAAAAAGTGAAGTCACAACAGAACCAGCAGAAATCCAGAGGACCATCAATACCTATTTCGAGAACCTGTACTCTAATAAAATGGAAAACACAGAAAAAATGGACAGATTCCCAGATACATATAAATTGCCAAAGTTAAATGAAGAAGATATAGAAATTCTAAACACCTCAATTACAATGAGTGAAATTGAAAATGTAATAAAAAATTTACCAACAAAGAAAAGCCCAGGTCCTGATGGCTTCGCTGCTGAATTCTTTAAGATATTTAAAGAACTATCTCTATTACTCTTTAAACTCATCAAGGAAATTGAAAGGGAAGCAAGGCTCCCAAATTCATTTCTGGAAGCAAATGTTACTTTGATTCCAAAAATCAGAGAAAGACCCAACCCAAAAAGGGAACTACAGGCCAATCTCCCTAATCAACATAGATGCAAAAATCCTCAACAAGATACTGGCAAACAAAATACACAGGGTCATCAAGAAGATCATACATCCTGACCAAGTCGGATTATCCCAGGAATGCAGGGATGGTTCAACATTTGAAAATTAATAAATGTAATACACTATATTAACAGAGCCAAGGACCAAAAACATACGATCATCTCAATAGATGCGGAAAAGGCATTTGACAAAATCCAACACCCATTCATGATAAAAACACTACAGAAAATTGGAATAGATGGTCTTTATCTCAACCTGATTAAGGCTATTTATGAAATACCAACAGCCAACATCATACTAAATGGTCAAAAACTGAAAACTTCCACGCTAAAATCAGGAACAAGACAATGATGCCCACTATCACCACTCCTGTTCAATATTGTTCTGGAAACATTAGCCTCAGTGATTAGAAAAGAGAAAAAAATAAAAAAAATAAAGGTAAGAAAGGAAAAAGTGAAACTGTCATTATTTGCTGATGATATGATACTTTACATAGAATACCCCAAAAACTCAGTCAAAAGTCTTCTACACCTAATTGACAGATTCAGTAGAGTAGTTGGATATAAGATCAACACTCAAAAAACAATAGTCTTCTTATACACAAATAAGAGACTCACTGAGAGAGAAATTCTGAAACAATTCCTTTTACAATGCCATCCAAAAAAATGAAATATCCAGAAATCCACCTAACAAAGGAAGCAAAAGAACTCTACACTGAAAACTACAGCACTTTGAAAAAGGAGATCAAGGAAGATATAAGAAAATGGAAGGACATCCCTTGTTCCTGGGTAGAAAGAACCAATATAGTGAAAATGGCCATACTTCCAAAACTACTATATAGATTTAATGCAATGCAGATTGAAATTCCAACAATATACTTCACAGAACTAGAGAAAAGATTCCAAAAATTCATTTGGAACCAGAAGAGACCTAGAATAGAAAAAGCAATTCTAGACAACAGAGACATGGCTGGGGGTATCACAATCCCCAACTTGAAACTATACTACAAAGCTACTGTGATAAAAACAGCATGGTACTGGCAAAGAAACAGACCTGAGGAACAGTGGAATAGGTTAGAAGATGCAGAAACAATTCCAGAAATTCTCAGCCACCTCATCTCTGATAAAGGAGCCAACCACCCTCATTGGAGCAAAGATAGCTTATTTAATAAATGGAAAAACTGGATTTCAACCTGCCAAAGATTAAAACTAGACCCATATCTATCACCATGCACTAAACTAAGATCAAAGTGGATTAAAGATCTAACTATTAACACAGAAACACTAAACTTGCTGGAAAATAAGTTAGGTAGAACTTCTTGAAGACATTGGCATAGGAAAAGACTTTATGAAAAAAACATCAGTAGCACAGGAACTAGCACAAATAATCAACAACTGGGGTCTCATCTTATTAAAAATCTTTGCCCTGTAAGAGAAACCACCAACAGAGCTGAGACAACCTACAATGTGGGAAAAAAATTTTAGCAGCTGCACCTCAGACAAAGTCTACTATCTAGACTGTATAAAGAATTTAAAATAATCAGACCCCCCCCCAAATTCAAAGACCCAATTCAAAAATGGGCATCTGAAATGAACAGACATTTCTCAAAGAAGTGAAAGCAGCAAATAAATATGTGAAAAAATGTTCAACATCACTGGTCATTCGAGAGATGCAGATGAAAACAACACTGAGATTCCACCTCACTCCAGAAAGAATGGCTGCTATCAAGAAATCAATAACAAATGCTGGCAGGGGTCCAGAGAGAAAGGAACCTTTCTCCATTGCTGATGGGGGTCCAGACTGATGCACTGATGGAGATACCTCAAAGAACTAGGATTAGAGGTCCCATTTGATCCAGCTATTCCCCTGCTGGGTACCTTCCCCAAAGAATTAAAAGAATCATACCACAGCCATATAGATGCACCCATGTTTATAGCGGCACAGTTTGTAATAGCTAAAGCTTGGAAACTGTGTCCATCAACTGGACACTGGATAAAGATGAGGTTTTTCTTTAAAATGGAGTACTACTCAGCCATAAAGAACCAGAAACTAGAGATATTTATAGTTAAATGGATGCATATTGAGGTCATTCTCTTAAGTGAAATAAATAGGACACACATGTGTAAATACCGAATAGTTTCTCTAGTGTGAGAAAGTGAAAGTGTAAATAAGGATTAAAATGAATAATTGATAATTTGAAATAGGAATAGGCCCAAAGGTGTATGGGTGGTGGGAAGGGAAGGGGAAAGGGAAGAAGCGAAAGGATAAATTATAAGAAAATAAAAAATGGAAACAAAATCTATGTAAATAGGGAAGGGTGGAGGGGGTGACTGGTGCTCAGGTAATGGGGAAAACATAAGAACTAAGATACATCGTGTTCAGGTACAAATACCCAGAGATAAACGTAAACGTTTTGTATACCTAAAATGTACCAATAAAAGAATTTTGTTTTAAAAAAATAATTGCTTTGAGAAAATGGTGAGCTTTGCATCATTTCAGCCGGTATGAAGGCCCAACACCATTAAAGAGAAGCCAGGACACTGAGATTCTGACAGAAACCTGGACTGTGAAATCACCCAGACTTTGCATGGGCAAGTGTAGTATGACTTGGGTGACAAAGCATCTAATTAGCAAGTAAAAAATACCAGAAAACTAGTGAATGTGAAGGACCAAGAGCATGGAGCATCCACACTCACCTCCATCTGCAAGGCTGTGAATATGTCACCTTAAATAGCATACATGATTGAGGGTCTAACCAGTTAACCTTCAGGATTATCCAGGTGGGCCCAATCAATCATATGAGCTCTTAAGGGCTGAAGTGTGTGTGGGGGGCGGTGTGGGTGTGTGGGTGTGTGGGTGGGTGTGGTGGGGGCCAGAGAAATTCAAAATGCTAAGGAATGTGACAACCAGCAAGGAAATGGAGACCTTATAGTTGCACTAATGAGGAACCGGCCTTAGTCTACCTGGATACACTTGCCTCCAGAGTGTTCAAGTAAGAACCTGAGCCCACTGATTTCTGGTCTTGCCCTTATGAGATGCTGAACAAAGAGCCCAGCTGAGCCCAGCAGACCTCTGATACTTCCAAACCAACAGGACTATGAAATAACAATTGGGTCTTGTTTCAAGTTGCATTATTTGTGATAATTTGCTTCAGCAGCAAGACAAAATTCACTTTCAACTGTCACAATTGTTATGCGATTTTATAAGGTGATGGAAGGATAATAAGATGAAATCTAAGGTGAAAACTGAAAAAGACAGTGACTCTTTGGAATATGAGATGTAGGATAATGACATTGGAAAGAAGTGAAAGAAATTCAACACTGTAGGCAAAGAGACATGTCAGTGAAGACAGGTTATGAAGGAAACATTCTTAGGCGGGATTAAGGATGCAGAAGATGGAGAGCAATTGTCCAACTGAAGAGGCTCTAAAGCTGAGCCCAGGAGCCAGTGGCATAGATGAAAGTTGTGTAATGAGCGCAGATCATGTTCCCTGTGTTCGCAGAAAGGGAAGGAATGGGCAGCTTATCTCTTAAAGATTTTATGAACTAATATGGAGAGAGGACAGAAGAATCAGTGATTTCATTCAAAGTAAAGTAAGTTCATATGTGATGCAAATTTGAGGTAAGAAATTTCATTTAAAGAGGACTAGTGCTGCTACAGAAACAAAAATTGAGTTGAAATTTTCTCTACCCCCGGCCAACTACCATTTTAACCTTATCCTTTTCAATAAAATTTTTAAAGTTCTGCTTCTTTAAAAATTTTCTATTTTAATTATTTGTCCTTTTCACATTTCACCTTACCTCTTTTTAATTCTCTTAAATATTAAAAATATCAATAAATGCATGAGCAATTTTAATTAAATTATAATTCATATCTATTTAAAAATGTAATGTATACCTTAATCTAATTTTGCACATCTGTACTGTCAAATATGGTCATTAAATTATATTGAGTCAATATAATACCCCCAAATTTTTTAGAAGAAAAATCTATATCACAAAACCTTACACAACTGTGTTATGGAATACTGGGCCATTTAAAATGATTATGTAACATGATTTTTGTTTGTTTCAAATGAGAAGTGCCATAATTTAGATAAGAAGCAAATACATGTTTCCATGCATTATATTTGGTGATTAGAGCTCATTTAGATTTTTTACTTACCCAAAATAGTGTGCCAATGGCTGAATTTAGTCTTTTAAAAATTTGGAGAGACATTGATATTTTTTCAAGAAGAAGTCAAATCTTTTAAATGTTACCATTTTTATAACATTGAACATTCTTTTTTGTGGGGGAAAAGTGCTTTATCAGTTAAGAGCCTCCTGAGTATCAAAGACAATTGCACTACATTCATATCACATCCTATTTTAATTTTCCTTATTTTCATTCAATATATAGATATTGTTCACTTAAAATGTTTCTATCTTCTTTATCTTCTTAAGGGAGCTCAGGAAATAGACCCTGTTTAATATGCACATATAAATTAATGCAGTAGAACCATGTACATTAGTGATATTATTTTATCATAATTAAATTTCTACATAGCCTTATAAAAATGGTCCTCATAAAGAAGATTTAGTATGTACTGTTAGAAATATCTGTATTCAGGTTACTTTTATGCTTTTGCTTACTGAGTATTTTTTGATACTTATCACGTTTCTAACATAGCTGCTCAATATAGACACCCAAAGTTTAAGGAAGGGGCCAAGTTATAGATTACAACTACTAGTCCTTTTCATGTGACCCCTTTAATCTCAGAATGGTATTTGATTTATTAACTCAATAATGCATAACATAAGAAACATGCAGCTTCCTGAGACAAAATAAATTTTTGTCTCTTATATACAAGGTCATAGCTCTTAAATTCAAGGAAACATATTTTGTTCCAGATAGCCCTAAATAAATACATGCCGGGAAGGGAAAAGGAAAGAAAGGAAAGGAAAAATTATGAGAAAAGAGAAAAAAATGGAAACGCAATCTATGTAAACAGGGAAGGATGGAGGGGGTGAAAGACGCACAGGTAATGGGGAAAAAAATAAGAACCAAGATACATAATGTACAGGTGCAAGCACCCAATGATAAATGTAAACATATTGTATACCTAAAATGTACCAATAAAGAATTTAAGGGAAAAAATGGCACATTTTTTATTGCACTAAATAAACACATGCCACATTTATTATACTAGAGCTGAAGCACAATTGTTCTTTGCAGACTACCATTCTACAATTCATAATCATTTCAAGCAACTCTGATTTTTTTTTTTTTTTTTTTTTTGGTACCAGGGATTGAACTCAGGTCCTTGCGCTTGTGCAGCAGGCAGTGAAACCACTGAGCTAAATTCCCTGCCCAACTCTGATTTTATGAAGCAAACTTATATTTGGTTCCTAAAAGGAATAGAGAATTTGAATATCATTTGTATTCTGCAGTTAAATTATGGCACAAGCCTTTGGAAGGTGGAATCATTTATATAGTTTCTTCTTACAACCTAGTGTACTTTTCACTTCTTTTATAGCTGTGGCATGCTCATCAACCTTTATTCCATGTATCAAGAATTTTCAGAAATGGAATAATGATTGCTAAGTGAAGAAAAAAACATAGTTGCATCGAATATGTCATTATTTCAGAAAATTGCTGCAAAAATTTGTATTTAAAAGTTTTTAGAGTTTTAAACACATTATCCTAATATTGTTGCAATCAAATAATGTTTATTGAGTAAACTCTACTTCTTCAGGACAGTATTCCTCCAGTCTCTGGAGGAATTATGTTACTTAAAACTCAACCCACTCTTCTGATGAGATTCTAACTTATTTGGACAAATGAAATTGAAATACATGTAAAGTAGTATTCATAAAGCAGTGCATAGGTAAATTTTAAATTGCATGACAACTTCATTCATGAATAATGAGAGGGGCTGGGGATATAGCTCAGTGGCACCATGCCTTCCTGCAAAGTGCAAAACCCTGAGTTCGATCCCTCATACCTAAAAAGAAAAAGGAAGAAGAAAATGAGAGCTAGAGAGGTCAGGAAAAATTCATATGAATGAAGAAATCTCAGCCTAGAAATAAAACTCATGGACTTCATATCATACAATCTGGGTTATAATTCAAGTTACAGGATATAAAAGATATATGATATTGGATAAATTAAGATTCTAAATCTCAATTTTTAAAAAATCTAACAAAATTAAAGTAAAATTACAAACTCCAAGTTTTAATAAAGCTATATGATATTTAAATTAGTATTCTTAAAATTCTTACTGTTTCACTCTTCAAATATTTTATATTTGATAATTCATTGCATTCTCTCATAATCCTCTGACACAGACACCATCACACACACACACCCCATTTCACAACAGAAAAAGCTGAGATACAGAAGAGGTAAAGAAATAGCACAAGATGCCATCTGCTAATGTAGGAGCTGGATTTGGACACTAGAGCTCATGTGCTTGAACACTACAGCATATTACTACTCAATAAATGTACTGATTATTTCGTTACAGGTAGAAAAGATAAGATCTACTCTAACCCTTAATGATGCCAAGTATAAAATAATGCTTTAGAGTATCTATTTGTACATGCACTCAGTGAGGTTTGGTATGCATTTTAGAAGCATAGAACATTATGCATTAAAGTATTTTCAATGGTCAGTAATTTTTCTTACAAATTTCTGCCCTTACAAATGGTACTTATGGGGAATTATGACATAGATAATACCCATCACAACTTGTTCAGCTACAAAGAAATCAACCTTATTGGCAATCCATTACAATATTTAAGAAAATTTAATAGCATTACATTTTGATTTGGCTTCATGAGTATATGGCAGGTATGCTACCAAGAAAACATTAGTGAAGCTTACATGTTAGTAATTTATGACTCTCAATATAGTAATGTTTTCCTGAATCTTTGAAACTTTCAATTTAATGATTGATAAATTAAAAACAGTGTACTCTCATTTGGTTGGTGTTTTCTCCTAGAGGCCTGATCTTTATCAATATTTTCTTTCCAACAAACTCATGATTAAGAGAAGTTTTTAATAGGCCCCACATTGTTATTCATATTATCCTGAGCAAGTTATTTTGTGTTCCATTGCACAAGATTAAAAAGAGAAATATTATTCTACTGCCTGGATATTTTAACTAGTTACTGCCTAACACTTTTGTTTTTTGGTTTTTTTTGAATAGAGGGAACAATTAAGTCAATCATGGAAATCTACTTACATGAGAAATATAAAATTGTCTCAGTCTTCACATTTACTCTAGAAAATGTGTGATATGACTAATTGAAAAACTTTGTATTTATTTTTAATTTTCCACATTGCAGACCATTTAAAGATGTGCCACTGTTACTGAAGGTTGTATGTTTCTAACAGCAAATAAATCTTAAAAATTTAAACTTTCCATAAACGCAGGCTGTCATTCTAAAAAAGTCAGGTTCCTGTCTCAAAAAAAGTAAATAACATTTTCTAGACAATGTAAAACAGTCTAGAATTTTTGTAATACCAACTGGATATCCCTAAAAAAGACTTAGGGCTTTAGAAAAAATCATAATCAAATTTCTTTCTCAAGAGGCTTGATATTAATAGCAAAGAGAAGCAACATTAAAAACATATGAATGTGGGCTGGGAATTTAGCTCAGTGGTTCTGCTGCCTGCCTTTCAAGCATAAAGTCTCAAGTTTGATCCCCGGTACCAAAAAAAAAAAAAAATGAATGCACCTACTCCCCAAGATGAATGTAAACTTCATTAACTGCAAACAAGTACTAATAAAATAAACTTCAAAAAGAAATAAACTTCAAAAAGAGATGTGTTACTAAAAATAGTATTGATAAAGGGATTTTGGGGGATTTTTTCAGTTACTTTTGCTTCCTAGATAAATAATCTTAATACTATTGATTAGTATTAGTTCATTAAGAAATAAACTAGTTAGTTCATTAAGAAATGAACTTAATACTATTGTATAGCACTGAAGTGTTTTATAAATTGACATTTCCACATTACTCAACTTAGAGTCACATAGCCTGAATCAGGCATTAAGATCCTGAGATACATGGGCGTCTCATAGTTTCATGTATTTTATTCCGAGTTATCAAGAACAATCCTAAGGAAGGCATCATGGAAAGTGAAGCTGTAAAGAAGACTTTTTATCCATATAAATTATTGAAATCTAATCTTTCCTAGCTTTACATACATGTAAAGAGAAAGTCCATGTCTATAGTGAAAAGAAACAGATAACAATATGTGATATTCTAGCTAATTTTGAAAAGAGGATTCTTCTATTCACTCCCCACCTTATGAATCACCTTGAAGTGAGTTCTGACATGAGTAAGAATGAAGATTTTTGGTTGATGTCATTACAGCTGACAGTCTCAAAAATGACAGTCACCATATATTAGCAAAAGAACACTTGAAGGGAATGTTTAGTACAAGCTTAACATCATAGTCAATACCAACTCTGACAGCTGAGAATTGAATCCACTTTGTGAGTTGATGGGAATGATACCCCCCCTTTCTACATCGGATGCCTTTTCACCTCCCAACTTAAGAAAAGTGAAGCTCCACATTTGGAAAGGAAAAATCCAAGTAGCAATTGCTACTTCTTGAATCTACAGATTGAGCAATAGAAATATCTGTTTTTAAGCCTTGATTTGAGGTGATTTATGCAAATGCAGGAAATATAACAGAATTAGGATTAAGCATGACTAGTAAAAGCTTCTTCCAGACCCAGGCCTGAATGAGGATGAAAAATAATCTTTCAAACGTTCTACCTTACAAATACTTTGCTTTGGATGTATTCACCTGATTATACATCTTAAATCTGAAGTAATGAGAATCATATATTTACAGATATTGCTTGAGTTTTATAGTACTTTGAAATGACAGTAAATATTTGTTTCACAAAGCATAATACATCAACTTTCTTCTGAAAAATAGGCTATAATTCACAGATTATTGAAAATATAAAAATTAGAATTGTTTTCCACATTGCAATTATAAAAATAGGAACTACTTCTTGCACCTAATTTACAGTACTTTGTCTTGGAAGTTTATTTGTATCAAGTAACACCATTTAATTACTCTTCTATAATATTGCTTTGTGCTAATGCCCTAATACCCATTGTACCTATATTTGGAGATCAGGCTTTTAGGCAGTCATTAAGGCAACATGAGGTCATAAGGGAAGGGATCCCATAGGATTGGTGCCTTTAAAGGATGAGATGAGTTTGGATGATCCTGGACTGTATGGACAGAAGGGCTTCTGGAGCAAGGGGGCATCTCACAAGCCCACAGGACTGTAAAGTTAATTAATAATGGCAGTGATTTGGGGTGCACAAAAGGGCACAAACACTAAGAGCCAATGGAGTGAATAAAACTTTAAGAAGACACCACACCATTGACTGATCATTCCCAGTGAGGAAGACGAAAGAGGACTCAGTGATCACTAAGCAAAAAGTAGGCATGGAAACAAAACAGGCCCTAGCTGTGACTCAGTATTCCAATACTACAAGTATTGGAAGATACCTATAGATTCCAATACTACAGGCCTTGAACTCATGTCTTACTTACCCAAACTTGTATCTTTTGTTCTTTGATTTTATTCTTTTTTCTTACTTTTCTTTACTTTTTTCTTATCTTTTTCTGTTATATTTACCTAATTCTATTAACTTCCTTTTACTCTTTCATTAGATTTTTCATCTCATTTTTCTCTCCTCCTTCTCATCTTCCTTTTCTTTTTCAAATTTTGTTTGGTTTGTTTTTTTATCCAAATCTCCCATATTTTTTCTAGCAATAAAGCCTTATTGATTTTTAGCTTTTTATTTGATTCTATGCTATTATTGCTGAATTTTTTCTATTGTTAAGGGTGGTATGGTTGTTTCTTTTAGTAAATATTTATTACATGTCAATATTTTGTCTTATGACTAAATTAATACTATCTATTGTTTCAGTTTCTATTGTTTCTATTTTCTATTGTTAAGGATGGTGTGGTTTTAATGTTATTGCTTCTTCTGGTGTGGCAATATCTGGTTTGTCTTTGATTCTATCATTATTGCTGATTTCTTTTTTTTTTCCTTAAATTCTTTTATTGGTACATTTTAGGTATACGATACATTTACATTTATCATTGGGTGCTTGTACCTGTACGTGATATATCTTGGTTCTTATTTTTTCCCCATTACCTGTGCATCCTTCACTCCCTCCACCCTTCCCTATTTACATAGACTTTGTTTACATTTTTTTCTTTTCTCATAATTTTTCCTTTCCTTTCTTTCCTTTCCCCTTCCCCTCCCATTTCCCCTACCCCTTTGTACATTTTCTTCCTATTTCAAATTATCAATTATTCATTTTAATCATTTTAATCCTTATGTACACTTTCAGTTTCTCATACTAGAGAAACTATTCGGTATTTACAGGTGTGTCCTATTTATTTCACTTAAGGGTATCGCCTCAATGTCCATCCATGGCTATAAATGTCTAGTTTCTCATTCTTTATGGTTGAGTATTGCTCCTGTTGTTGATGGTGGGATAAATGTTGCTTTTAATTAGTTTTTACTGTTTTTCAATATTTGGTTTCTCTCTGTGTTGTTAACATTACTATAGCTTATTTTTCTCCTTTCTGAGTGGTGTTGAGAATCAGTCCCCCAGAAGAAGGTTGGGCATTGATAAAAATTTCAAATATTACACTCAATACTTTGAAGAAATGTGTAAGCACCAAAACATAACCTACCCCAAAGATGTAACAGGAAGACAAAATATAATGAAAGAGATCTTCACAGTCATGACTGAGTTTCTCTACCCTACTGTTCTTCAACCCACAGTGTGAAAACAATGGAAATATGGGAATGCAAGGCAACAAGATGTCCTCAAACCTCCTAATTTCCCCAAAGTTGATTTCATGGATGCAGAAGTAGAGAAAGGTATAGGTAAAGAACTCAATAACCAAATGGCTAAAATGTTAGAAGAGATAGGAAAAACATGTAAGTGAAAGGATAAGGAGTTTAACAAACTCAGGGAGATTTTAAATAAACAGACTTTAACAATAAAATATTTGAAGAGCTTAAAGAGGAAAAGAACAATAAATCGAGAAATCAGATAATACAAGACATGATTGACATCTTTCTCAAAGAATAAGAAAGTATGAAAACAAAGCAGACAGAAATACATGATATAAAAGTTCAGTAGAAATCATGGCTAGCTAACCTGACTAGAGTGTCAGAAATAGAAGACAAGTTGGATGTCTTAGATTGTAAACTCAATGATACCCTAAGAACAACAAGGCATTGTGCCATCTGGGTTTAACAACTCAAAAGAAAACAACGCAGACTTATAGGAATACAGGAAAAAATATACGACAACAAAAAGATATACAAAATGTAGTCACTGAAATCATAGCAGAAAAATTTCCAAATCTAATAATTCAACATTCAAGTATAAGCAGCATGCAGAACCATAAATAATGAGAACCAGAAACTTCAGGGCAAAACTGATCAAAACAGACAAAGATGGCCACTACCTACTGGTAAAGGGGACAATTGAATAGGTCACAACAACTTTATATATCTATGTGCCAAACGTCAGCACACCCAATTTCATAAAAGAAAAAAAATACTAAACTGAAAGGGAAAGACATAAGTACAATTATAGTGAGGGATTTTGATACCCTACTCTAACGATTACACAAATCAACCAAACAAAAATTAACAAAGAAACACACAGCGTTAAACCATGACATTGAACAAATGCACATAACCAATATCTACAGTGTTTCATACAAATATCAACATAATGCACAGTTTTCTCAGCAGAACATGAAACTTTTCCAAAAATAGATGATATCTTAGGCCATAAAATGTACTTAAGTACAAACTATTGAAATAATTTGCTACATATGATCAAAGCAAAATGAAGCTAGAAATTAACAAAAAAAAAATAGCCTGAAAAAATACACAAACATATGGTGATTAAATAATACTATACTGAATAACCAATGGATCATAGAAGAAATCAGAGTAAAATGAAGAAGTTTCTAGAATTAAGTGACAATGGAAGTACAACATACCAAAAGCCATGTGACCAAATAAAAGCATTTCTTAGAGGAAGGTTTATAAATGTGAATGCATGCATAAAATAAATAGACACAGCTAAAACTTCCCTCTAAGAAATGTTTTATTTATTTATACAATAAATTTAAAGCAACTATGATTTATGCTTTAACATCCTTTGAATTCAAGTGAAAAAAATTATTATTTATTTTTGTAATATTGCACAATAATTGTGATCATTGCATTTTTATGAACTTGTGTGTCTTTTCATCAATTTTATCCCTCAGTTTTCCAAATAACAGACTTATTTTGGTGTGATTGTTTTAGAATTATAAGAACACTTGGATATCATATTTCTTTCTATCATTATCTTATTGAGGAGAAAAATAGGATTAGGTTATTTTTTTACTGTCCATGTATGAAGAATTGAGCAAGGTATATAAAGTATTCACTACTAACCTTTCAAGTCTCCTAAAACACCTATGAGTATTCTTATCCCCATTTTTGTGAAGTAAAACTGTAGAGAGTCATGGTAGCTGTCAAACTGACCAAAGGCCCTCCAGTCAGAATCTTGGGTGTGGAACTCAACCGGAAGCAGTACCCAGCCTGTCTCTGTTCCAGCATACAGCCCTCTGAACACCAAAGGAATGGAGACTCGGGTAGGGACATTTAGCTTTCCATGTCAAGGCCAGACTGACATCGCTTCTTTATAGTGCCCACACTTTTTGCTGGATAGATGACTGTAAACAATTTTTCAACATCAATTCCTAGCTTTCCTCAACTTTAAAATGGGGCTGAAAATAGCAACTTCTTCAAAGGTCATTGAGAGGAATGAGTAAGACAATGGGACTAAAGGGCTAAGAGAATCGACTGACACATAGCAAGCTCTACTGTTTATCTATCTTGTTGCTCTACTGATATACAAACTTGCTGTATAGTCTCTTTTTCTCTTTTCAATTCTCTATGACATAGAAAGCACCCAATGCTTACTTACTTTTTTTTTTTGGTTCTTGGTTTTACTTCTATGACAGTCCCCTCATTTTCTGGAATATAAAAACTAAAATGGTATTTGACTTCAGCTTAAGAGCCTGACAGTTAGTCACACTTAAATGCTTAAAGGAAAATAATAGTGTAGTTAAAGCTGTCAAGAAAATGTGAGGATTGTCACACAGCTTCGGGCAGTTAGTGACAGGGCCAATACAGGTGCAAGTAACCTTTCTCTTTCCCTTTTCAAACATCTTCGTTGCTCAGAAAGAGAACTTCAACATTTAGAGTATATGTAAAAGAGAAACTATTCAAAATGAAGCAATAAAAATATGTCATATATGTTAGTAATTAGAGAGACTGCTTAGCTCGCCTCTCAGGTTTAATAGCTACTCAAAGATTCTGAATAAGTTAAGGGTGTTTTTAATATTCCTTTGAAATATGAATCCATGTACAACTTTGTATTACATAATTAAAAATGTCTTTGATCTGAATGTCTTAGATTCATCCTAGCAAATTAAGTATTGAACAACTGATCTCTAGGTTTATAGACAAGGCACATAAATAAAAGCGATTGATGCCAACTTTAAAATGAGGGGCCACTGTAGCTTCATTTAAATCAAATACAATAGTGTGTTTTCCAGGAAAAAGAAATGCAGGGTGATCAGCATCTTGTGGCTTATAGTACTTCTGATCATTATTAAAATGGTGAACACAATTTAAATGATGTCAAGAATGGAAGGTGATAAGCAAATATTCAAACTTACTCATAATGCAGAAAAGCTGCACTAACAGAAGACATCTTTTTCCACAAGAAAAATATGTAATATTCTCAAACTAAAATAATACTTTCTAGTGGAGATTTAAAAGGTAAAAGTATCCATTGCATAAACATCAACAATATCCCAAAGTTCAACTAAAAAAATTGATTACCTCAGTTCCTTATGTTTACCAGGGATCAAACTCCTCAGGACCTTGCACTTGTGAGGCAGGAAGCAGAACCATTGAGCTAAATCCCCTGTCTCACTTCAGTTCCTTTTCCTAGCAATGTTCAAGATCAAGAGTATTAAAGATCATGTGTGTGGAATAATGTGAAACTTACCATGTTTGTGTTAACTTTTTCTTTGCCAAATACATGCAAGCACTGTTAAAAATCTTTCATTCTGGCTCCTGGCCCAGAGGAAGGGGCTTCTGGCCCACCATCCAGCCTGCCACTCCCAGCCCAGAGGAAGGGGGTTTTGGGATGCCATCCCTCCTCCCACTCCCATACAAGAGGAAAGGGCTTTTGGGCCACCATCGGTCCCACTCCTCCAGGCCCAGAGGTAGGGGCTTCTGGGCCACCATCTGTCCCACTGCTTCTGGTCCAGAGGAAGGGGATTCTGGGTGACCATCCAGCCTGCTGCTCCCAGCCCAGGAGAAGGGGCTTCTTGGCCACCATCCCTCCCTCCACTCCCAGCCCAGAGGAAAGGGCATTTGGGCTGTCATCTGTCCCACCACTCCCAGCCCAGAGGAAGAGGCTTCTGGGCCACCATCTGTCCCACTGCTCCCAGCCCCTGTCCCACATCTCCCAGCTCAGAGAAGGTCAGCCAAAAGGGTGCCAACAGCAGAGCCCACCCCCACCACGGTCAAAAAGAGAAGACACATAAATAAGTCTCAAAACCAGACTTCCAGATCACCTACAGCAACCCCAAAGGGAAATGAGATGAAACACTCTGATACTTAACCACCTGGACCCACAGA